>NC_069505.1:393766081-393887943 GCF_027579735.1 Bombina bombina
AACAGATGTTCTAGCCTTTGTTCAGGCTCTGGTTAGAATCAAGCCTGTTTACAAAATTTTGACTCCTCCTTGGAGTCTCAACCTAGTTCTTTCAGTTCTTCAGGGGGTTCCGTTTGAACCCTTACATTCCGTTGATATTAAGTTATTATCTTGGAAAGTTTTGTTTTTGGTTGCAATTTCTTCTGCTAGAAGAGTTTCAGAATTATCTGCTCTGCAGTGTTCTTCTCCTTATCTGGTGTTCCATGCAGATAAGGTGGTTTTGCGTACTAAACCTGGTTTTCTTCCAAAAGTTGTTTCTAACAAAAACATTAACCAGGAGATAGTTGTGCCTTCTTTGTGTCCTAATCCAGTTTCAAAGAAGGAACGTTTGTTGCACAACTTGGATGTAGTTCGTGCTCTCAAATTTTACTTAGCAGCTACTAAGGATTTCAGACAAACTTTGTCTTGTTGTTTATTCTGGTAAACGGAGAGGTCAAAAAGCAACTTCTACCTCTCTCTCCTTCTGGATTAAAAGCATTATCCGATTGGCTTATGAGACTGCCGGACGGCAGCCTCCTGAAAGAATCACAGCTCACTCCACTAGGGCTGTGGCTTCCACATGGGCCTTCAAGAACGAGGCTTCTGTTGATCAGATATGTAAGGCAGCGACTTGGTCTTCACTGCACACTTTTTCTAAATTTTACAAATTTGATACTTTTGCTTCTTCTGAGGCTATTTTTGGGAGAAAGGTTTTGCAAGCCGTGGTGCCTTCCATTTAGGTGACCTGATTTGCTCCCTCCCTTCATCCGTGTCCTAAAGCTTTGGTATTGGTTCCCACAAGTAAGGATGACGCCGTGGACCGGACACACCTATGTTGGAGAAAACAGAATTTATGTTTACCTGATAAATTACTTTCTCCAACGGTGTGTCCGGTCCACGGCCCGCCCTGGTTTTTTTAATCAGGTCTGATAATTTATTTTCTTTAACTACAGTCACCACGGTAACATATGGTTTCTCCTATGCAAATATTCCTCCTTAACGTCGGTCGAATGACTGGGGTAGGCGGAGCCTAGGAGGGATCATGTGACCAGCTTTGCTGGGCTCTTTGCCATTTCCTGTTGGGGAGGAGAATATCCCACAAGTAAGGATGACGCCGTGGACCGGACACACCGTTGGAGAAAGTAATTTATCAGGTAAACATAAATTCTGTTTTATGTAAGAACTTACCTGATAAATTAATTTCTTTCATATTAGCAAGAGTCCATGAGGCCCACCCTTTTTTGTGGTGGGTATGATTTTTTTGTATAAAGCACAATTATTCCAATTCCTTATATTTATGCTTTCGCACTTTTTTCTTATCACCCCACTTCTTGGCTATGCATTAAACTGATTTGTGGGTGTGGTGAGGGGTGTATTTATAGGCATTTTGAGGTTTGGGAAACTTTGCCCCTCCTGGTAGGAATGTATATCCCATACGTCACTAGCTCATGGACTCTTGCTAATATGAAAGAAATGAATTTATCAGGTAAGTTCTTACATAAATTGTTTTTTTATGCAAACTATTTTTACTTAATTAGTCCTTTTAGAATATGCACAGATCTCAACATGTTTTATGGCACTTTAAACCCATTTCTTTTCCATGATTCAGAGCATGTGGTTTTAAACAATTTTTCTTCATTCTCTTGTTATACCTTGTTGAAAAGCAGTAACGTAAGCTCAGGAGTGTGCACGTGTCTGCAGCACTCTATGACAACAGTGTGAAGTATGGTATACATTTGCATGATCACTAGTTGGCAGCACTTTTGTCTTGCCATGTAGTGCGCCAGACATGTTTACTCCACTTACATTCATTAAAGAATACCATGCAAGCAAAACAAATTTGGTAATAGAAGTTGGAAAAAGTGACAAGCTTATATACCCCTCTTTATGATGTTTGAGTCATTTTATGGAAATGTAATTAAATTCTTAATGTTATAGGGCCATTACATACATCAAAACTGCATAATCAGCAAATGCATTATAAAAACACAATGCAATAATAAATTTCCCTGCCCCCCCTGTATCATGTGATATCCATCTTCCAATCACAAACTCCTATATGTATACACAAATTTACACTGTATACAAATGTCAGTGTGTATATTGATGCAGACTTATTGTTTTACAGCAAGTTAGATTTGATTTTGTCATTCTTTTCCTATTTTCTCCATCTTAGAAGTTACGGGTCATATAATTCATACAATTACAAGGAGCCTCAGACCCTTCCAGGTCTCTGTGGACTCAGCAATCTTGGGAACACTTGCTTCATGAATTCAGCACTGCAGGTACATAAATGGTCTTTCAAACGGTTTTGGGGAGTGTCCGGTTATTGAAAAGATAAATACTTGGGCAACACTTGTTATTTTGCTCTAAAGTCTTTGCTGATTTACTAGTGTGACAGCTAACACATCTACCTTCTTTCCCTTGAAGTGTCTTAGTAACACCCCACCACTAACAGAATATTTTCTGATGGATGAATATGAAAAGGAGATTAACAGAGACAATCCACTTGGAATGAAGGGAGAAATTGCGGAAGCCTATGCAGAGTTGATTCGACAGATTTGGTCAGGGTCACACAATTATGTGGCCCCTCGGATGTTTAAAGTAAGAAAATGCTTTGAATATAGCCAATAATAATTAAATTAAAATTCTTTCCTTTGTACTACAACCAGTTACTTCCTTTCAGGTCATTATTTTACAGTACATGGATAGTTTTTATTTTTTCCATTGTAACATGGGAACATTTTAACATGGTATACTTTCTTAGTGTGTACACACACACACATATATATATATATATATATATATACACACACACTCGCGCACGCACACTCACCAGGGTGCTGAAGGAAACAGCCCTCACTGGGCTTGACTTCAAAAAGTGTTCTTTATTCCAGTGCATTCTTTATGCCAGTGACGTTTCGAGGCTTGCACCCCTTCATCAGACCAACAAATACAAGTGTAAATCCAACTTAAATACCATATAGGCACCTCCCCCTAGTGAAAAAAAACACCAAAGCAGTTGTCAAAACAACCCTAAGGTTTACACATAACTGCAAAGCAAGTGAAAAAACATACCTATACAATCTAAAAATATTTTAAAATAACAGATGTTATGTTAAAGGGACACTGAACCCAACATTTTTTCTTTCATGATTAAGATAGAGCAGCAATTTTAAGCAACTTTCTAATTTACTCCTATTATCAATTTTTCTTCATCTTGCTATCTTTATTTGAGAAGCAAGAATGTAAGTTTAGAAGCCGGCCCATTTTTTGGTTCACAACCTGGGTTGTCCTTTCTTATTGGTCAGCACCAATAAACAAATGCTGTCCAGGGTCTGAAACAAACATTGGATGGCTCCTTAGCTTAGATCCCTTCTTTTTTCAAATAAGGATAGGAAGAGAACGAAGAAAAATTGATAATAGGAGTAAATTAGAAAGTTGCTTAAATTTGCACGCTGTATCTGAATCATGAAAGAAAAAAATTTGGATTTAGTGTCCCTTTAAATACAAAGTATCCATATGTGTGAGTAGAACTGTAGTCTAATACCTAATAAAAGCATGTGTGTGACCCAGATGCATGCAGTGTAAGCCATGTTAGTGCTATACATCCCATAGTAATCCAACACATCCCATAATGATATAAACAAAGAATTTAAAACAACGGATCCAGATGTGAATAATAGATAATAAAACATAATCTTATATGAAGTTATCACAACCTAGTATCTATTAGCAGAATGTCCATAACTAGCAAAAAAGGAGATAAACAAACTGAAAATTATGTGCTAGAGGGTAGATAGCAGTTACATGATTGTACAAAAAATGGCAACCTGCTGTTAGCAAACACACTTATATGAGGGATTATTAAAACAGGTACTATGCTGTCTAATTAGCTTCATAAACGGTCAGTTATAATCTTTCTTTCTAATGACACGATGAGTCCACGGATCTAATTGCTATTGGGAATATCACTCCTGCCCAGCAGGAGGCGGCAAAGAGCACCACAGCAAAGCTGTTAAATATCACCTCCCTTCCCTCTAACCCCAGTCATTCTCTTTGCCTACGTTCGAGCAAGGAAGTGGTAAAGTTAGGTGTTGGTAAAAGATTCTTCAAGCAAGATATATTATTTTTTAAATAGTAAGATTGTGCTGCTTTGTTCTAGGGTGTAGCCATAGTCCATATCAGTCTCTTCAGTAGAGCAGTGGTGGCTTTCAAGCAATGGGAACTTGTGGTACATAATTCTAACTGCACCTCCCATATACTGATGCTGCCCTATTCTTAAAGCCTGAATAAGATTATTCAGTCTTTGTTTTTTTCCACAGGTCCATGTGAGGAATCTTGCCTCTCAAACCTAGTGAGCTGCCCTGCTGCCGGGCAGATGCATAAAGGTAAGTGCTGACTTTTTATTTTCTGGGGATACGTTCAGAATAAAAGATGGCACTTTAAAACACATTTATATAATGGGACAGATTATAATAATTCTCTTGCGATTTGGAGAATAATTATTTTGGGCATTAATAGCAGGCACTGGGGACGAGGAGCAGGCTCAGAGGTGGTGTTTTTAACTTGCGTATCATTTAAACGGCATACTATGGTTAAAAGACATGAGGGAAGTTTTTTTCTGGTAACGCTCGCAATGGGCGGAGCCAGGGCCGCCATCAGGGGGTTACAGGAGTGACTCCTGTCAGGGGCCCAATGGCCCCCATGAGGCAAGAACTACCATTTAAAAAAAAAAATTTGGCAACCACCAGAGGGTACTACAGCAGAGTGCTATTGAGCGTGGGAAATGTTATTACAAGGAGTAAAGCATTAGCATTTGAGAGAATTAAACCACTTTGCACCACTTAAACCACTATGCACAGTGTGAGACAGACTTGGCACCTAAGTTTGCACAGTGTGTGCCTGAGTCAGACGGCACATCATTTTCATTTGCAGAGGAGGTAGAACTTGCTTAGTAAATGTGTTTTTATTACTTTGTGCAATTTCGGATTGTAACTTCAGTGTGGTAATAGTAGTTGTATGGTGGGGTCAGGGGTCCATAAAAACACATTTATTTATTTTTCTTCTACAAGATACGAGTCCACGGATTTCATCCTTACTTGTGGGATATTAACCTCCTGCCAACAGGAAGTGGCAAAGAGCACCACAGCAGAGCTGTATATATATAGCTCCTCCCTTCCCTCCACCCCCAGTCATTCTCTTTGCCTGTGTTAGTACTTGGAAGAGGTTAAGTGAGGTGTTAGTTTTAGTTTCTTCAATCAAGAAGTTTTTCATTTTAAATGGTACCGGTGAGTACCATTTTCCTCAGGGAGATATGGAAGAAGATTTCTGCCCTGAGGTTGATGATCTTAGCAGATGTAACTAAGATCCATGTTGGTTCCCACAGAGCTTCTGAAGGTAGTACAAGAGAAATCTTCAGTGTGGAGAACGGTTTCATGCTACAAGCAGCATTGAGGTATGTTCAGTCTTTTAATTCTGAGGAGACTTGGTATATCAGAACTGGCTGACATGTTTTCCCTGCAAGGTAAGGGGTAAGCAGTAGACCTGTACACAAAGGGTATTACTGAGAATCCTGTATTTATTTATTTAACTGACATGATACTGGGCTGAAAGCAGTATATAAAAGGGACACTGGGAGAGGCAGCTTAACGATTTTATTTGGGACAAATAATCAGTATGGCTGTAGTTTTTATGTTGTGCTTTAAGGGGACCACATGGCTTTATTTGCTAACCGCTTCCCATGCGGTTGTACAGACTAATGCCAAAGTCGTCCATGATGGACGGGGCCTATTTTCGCGCACTCAGACGCGCAATTTCCTCTGACTGAGAAGGCAGCAGGCATTAGCTCCGGTTGGGCCTAAACTTGTTTTCCGTTAACCGGTTCATTGTCAAGCCATTTTGCACCTGGGGGCAGGTAGGTGCCACAGCAAAGCTGTGGCGAGGTGCAGGGGTCATTTTTTCAAATTGAATAGATTTTTTGCTATAAATGTCTTTGAGGTTAAATTCACCCTTTGTTCTTAGGGTGCAATAATGTTTGGCACAATTGAATGTGTATTTAATTATATTGTGTTATGTCAGTTTAGAAAAAATTGTGCACTTTTTTATTTCTTAAAGGCTCTGTACACATTTTTTTCAAAAAATTGTTTAAATCAATAAAGTGTTTAACGACTATTGTGGTTATTGCTAGTCTGTTCAACATGTCTGACATTGAGGATACTAATTGCTCGGTGTTTAGAACCCATTGTGGAACCCCCTCTTACATTGTGTACCTCTTGTACTGAAAGGGACTTACATTGTAAAAAGCATATTTTAGGTAAAAAAAGTTGTGCCTAAGGATGATTCTCAGTCTGAAGAGAATCAGGATATGCCATCCAATTCTCCCCAACCGTCACAACGCCCACACAAGCGACGCCAAGTACCTCTAGTGTGTCTAATTCTTTTACTCTGCAGGAGATGGCTGCAGTTACGTCAACTACCCTTACAGAGGTATTATCTAAATTACCAGTGTTACAGGGTAAACACAGTAGGTCAGGTATTAATGTGAATACTGAATCCTCTGATGCTTTATTGGCTATTTCCGACATACCCTCACAGTGCTCTGAGTTGGGGGTCAGGGAATTGCTGTCTGAGGGAGAACTTTCAGGCTCAGGAAATATGTTACCTCAGACAGATTTGGACGTCATGTCCTTTAAATTTAAGCTTGAACACCTCCGCCTGTTACTTCGGGAGGTTTTAGCGACTCTGGATGATTGTGACCCTATTGTGGTACCACCAGAGAAATTGTGTAAGATGGACAAATATCTAGAGGTGCCTACTTACACTGATGTTTTTCCGGTTCATAAAAGAATTTCGGAAATTGTAAAAAAGGAATGGGATAGACCAGGTATACCGTTCTCTCCTCCTAATTTTAAGAAAATGTTTTCCATATCAGACACCATTCGGGACTCTTGGGAAACGGTTCCTAAGGTGAAGGGAGCTATAGCTACCCTGGCTAAGCGTGCAATTATACCTATTGAGGACAGTTGTGCTTTCAAAGACCCTATGGATAAGAAGTTAGAGGGTCTACTAAAGAAATTATTTATTCATCAGGGTTTTCTTTTACAACCTACAGCTTGCATTGTTCCAGTTACTACTGCAGCACCTTTTTGGTTTGATGCTCTAGAAGAGTCTCTGAAGGTTGAGACCCCATTAGAGGACATTTTGGATAGAATTAAGGCTCTCAAGCTAGCTAATTCTTTTATTACAGATGCCGCTTTTCAAATTGCTAAATTGGCGGTGAAAAATGCAAGATTTGCCATTTTAGAGCGTTATGGCTCAAATCTTGGTCTGCTGATGTGTCATCTAAATCTAAGCTTTTAGCTATTCCTTTTAAGGGTAAGACCCTATTCGGGCCTGAATTGAAGGAAATCATTTCTGACATTACTGGAGATAAAGGCCATGCCCTACCTCAGGATAAGTCTGTTAAGATGAGGGGTAAACAAAATAATTTTCGTTCCTTTCGAAATTTTAAGGGAGTACCCTCTGCTTCCTCTTCCTCCACAAAGCAGGAAGGGAATTTTGCTCAATCCAAGTCAGTCTGGAGACACAACCAGGCTTGGAATAAAGGTAAACAATCCAAGAAGCCCGCTGCTGCTACAAAGACAGCATGAAGGGGCGGCCCCCGATACGGGACCGGATCTAGTAGGGGGCAGACTTTCTTTCTTTGCTCAGGCTTGGGCAAGAGATGTTCAGGACCCATGGGCGTTAAAAATCGTGACCCACGGGTATCAACTGGAATTCAAGGATTTTCTAAGAGGGAGATTTCATCTTTCACGATTGTCTGTAGACCAGATAAAGAGGCGTTCTTACGGTGTGTAGAAGACCTCTCTACCATGGGAGTAATTTGTCCCGTTCCAAAACTGGGACAGGGGTTTTACTCTAATCTTTTCGTGGTTCACAAAAAAGAGGGAACTTTCAGACCCATTCTAGATGTCTAAACAAGTTTCTCAGAGTCCCATCGTTCAAGATGGAGACTATATGAACAATTTTACTAATGATTCAGGAGGGTCAATATATGACTACCGTGGACTTGAAGGATGCATACCTTGATATCCCTATTCACAAGTATCATTATCAGTTCCTAAGATGTGCCTTCCTGGACAAACATTTTCAGTTCGTGGCTCTTCCCTTTGGGTTAGCCACAGCACCCAGGATCTTCACAAAGGTTCTAGGGTCCCTTCTGGCGGTTCTCAGACCGCGGGGCATAGCAGTGGCGCCTTATCTGGAAGATATTTTGATTCAGGCGTCAACTTATCACCTGACAAAATCTCACACGGACACAGTGTTGTCTTTCTTGAGAACTCACGGTTGGAAGGTGAACATAGAGAAGAGTTCATTAATTCCACGGACAAGGGTTCCCTTCCTGGGAACTATGATAGACTCGGTAGACATGAAAATATTTCTGACGGAGGTCAGAAAGTCAAAGAGTCTAAATACTTGCCGAGCACTTCAGTCCATTCCTTGGCCATCAGTGGCTCAGTGTATGGAGGTAATGGGATCAATGGTAGCGGCAATGGACATCATTCCATTTGCTCGTTTTCATCTCAGACCACTGCAGTTGTGCATGCTCGGACAGTGGAATGGGGACTATGCAAATTTATCTTCTTAGATAAATCTGGATCAAGAGACGAGTAACTCTCTTCTTTGGTGGTTGTCACCGGATCATCTGTCCCAGGGGACGTGTTTCTGCAGGCCCTCGTAGGTGATAGTGATGACGGGCGCCAGTCTACTCGGCTGGGGTGCAGTCTGAAATTCCCTGAAAACTCAGGGTGTTTGGACTCAGGTTGAGTCTCGACTTCCAATCAATATTCTGGAACTGAGAGCAATATTCAAATTCATCAGATTCCAGTCGGACAATATCACATCTGTGGCTGGTATCAATCATCAGGGGGGAACAAGGAGTTCCTTAGCGCTGATAGAAGTATCTAAGATAATCTGATGGGTGGAGGCCCACTCTTGTTATCTGTCAGCAATTTACATCTCAGGGGTAGAGAGCTGGGAAGCAGATTTTCTAAGTCGTCAGACTTTTCTGCCGGGGGAGTGGGAACTTCACCCGGAGGTGTTTGCCTCACTGATTCTTCAATCGGGCAGGCCGGAATTGGATCTGATGGCATCTCGACAGAATGCCAAGCTTCCACAATACGGATCCAGGTCGGGGGATCCCAAGGCCGAACTGATAGATGCCTTGACAGTGCCTTGGTCGTTCAGCCTAGCTTATGTGTTTCCACCGTTTACTCTCCTTCCACCAGGAGAGAACTTCAGTAATCCTGATCGTGCCTGCTTGGCCACGCAGGACTTGGTATGCGGATCTAGTAGACATGTCCTCTCTGCCACCGTGGAAACTTCCCTTGATACAAGACCTTCTCATTCAAGGACCTTTCCAACATCCAAATCTAAGTTCTCTGCAGCTGACTGCTTGGAGATTGAACGCTTGATTTTATCTAAGCGGGGATTCTCAGATTCGGTCATTGATACTTTGATACACTGTCACTAGAAAAATCTATCATAAGATATGGCGTATATATCTTTATTGGTGTGAATCCAAGGGCTACTCATGGAGTAAAGTTAGGATTCCTAGGATTTTGTCTTCTCTCCTAGAAGGATTGGAGAAAGGGTTATCAACAAGTTCCTTAAAGGGACAGATTTCTGCTTCGTCTATTTTGCTTCACAAACGTTAGGCAGATGTTCAGTCTTTTTGTCAGGCTCTAACCAGAATTAAGCCTGTATTTAGAACAATTACTCCTCCCTGGAGTTTGAATTTAGTTCTGAGTGTTCTTCAAGGGGTTCCGTTTGAACCCATGCATTCCATAAATATTAAATTACTGTCTTGGAAAGTTTTTGGTTGCTATTTCTTCTGCTCGTAGAGTTTCTGAGCTTTCAGCGTACAATGTGATTCGCCTTATCTTATATTTCATTCTGATAAGGTGGTTTTGCGTACGAAACCTGGATTTCTTCCTAAGGTTGTTTCAAATAAGAATATTAATCAGAAAATTGTTATTCCTTCCTTGTGTCCTAATCCTTCTAAGAAGGAGCATCTGTTACATAACCTGGACGTGGTCCGTGCCTTGAAGTTTTACTTACAGGCAACTAAGGATTTCCGTCAATCATCTTCATTATTCATTGTTTATTCTGGAAAGCATAGGGGTCAGAAAGCTACGGCTACCTCTTTCTTTTTGGCTGAGGAGTATCATCCGCCTGGCATATGAGACTGCTGGACAGCAGCCTCCTGAAAGAATTACGGCTCATTCTACTAGTGCTGTGGCTTCCACATGGGCCTTTAAAAACTATTCTTCTGTTGAACAGATTTGTAAGGCTGCGACTTGGTCGTTTCTTCATACTTTTTCCAAATTTGATACTTTTGCTTCTTCTGAGGCTATTTTTAGGAGAGAGGTTATTCAAGCAGTGGTGCCTTCCGTTTAGGTCTCTGTCTTGTCCCTCCCGTTTCATCCGTGTCCTGTAGCTTTGGTATTGTATCCCACAAGTAAGGATGAAATCCGTGGACTCGTCATATCTTGTAGAAGAAAAGGAAATTTATGCTTACCTGATAAACTGATTTCTTCTACGATACGATGAGTCCACGGCCCTCCCTGTCATAAAGACAGATTATATTTTGGGTTTTTTTACAACTTCAGTCACCCCTGCACCTTTAGCTTTTCTTTTCTCTTCTAAAGCTTCGGTCGAATGACTGGGGGTGGAGGGAAGGGAGGAGCTATATATACAGCTCTGCTGTGGTGCTCTTTACCACTTCCTGTTAGCAGGAGGTTAATATCCCACAAGTAAGGATGAAATCCGTTGACTCGTCGTATCGTAGAAGAAATCAATTTATCAGGTAAGCATAAATTTCCTTTTTTAGCAATATGCAGCAGTGTATTTATGATTATTTGACAATGCTGTAGAAATTCTATATTTAAAGCCATGCAGAAATGTTTCCTCCTTAATATACAAATGGTAGGTGCCCTTTTTGCAGATATTTTTTTTAAAAAAAATATTAATTACATTAGTTTACTGCCCCTTTATGCAAGGACTTTCCAGATGCAAGGAGGCATTTTATCTAAGATTTTTACATCTGCATAAAATGTTATACTCTGACTAAGATTGCTCAGTGTTTGAAATGAAACAGGTTAACTTAACACTGTTCAGTTTACACTACTACTGACTTAATTTTGAAATGCATACAAACAAGCCTAAATCCTGCATGTAACCAGATCTAATGGCATGAGACTGGGTATCACAGCTCATGGTTTCACCAAAATAATATAGAGTACAGCATTTTCAAAATCCATAAGTACAGCTGACAGATGGGAACATTTGTACACCATATTTGAAATGGTGCTCTTGGTTGGGGAAAATGGGTAAAATAATAAAAAGTCAACCTTTTCAAAAGTACTTTCTCCAACATTGGTGTGTCCGGTCCACGGCGTCATCCTTACTTGTGGGATATTCTCTTCCCCAACAGGAAATGGCAAAGAGTCCCAGCAAAGCTGGTCACATGATCCCTCCTAGGCTCCGCCCACCCCAGTCATTCTCTTTGCCGTTGCACAGGCAACATCTCCACGGAGATGGTTAAGAGTTTTTTGGTGTTTAAATGTAGTTTTTATTCTTCTATCAAGTGTTTGTTATTTTAAAATAGTGCTGGTATGTACTATTTACTCTGAAACAGAAAAGGATGAAGATTTCTGTTTGTAAGAGGAAGATGATTTTAGCAGACAGTAACTAAAATCGATTGCTGTTTCCACACAGGACTGTTGAGATGAAGTAACTTCAGTTGGGGGAAACAGTTAGCAGACTTTTCTGCTTAAGGTATGACTAGCCATATTTCTAACAAGACCATGTAATGCTGGAAGGCTGTCATTTCCCCTTATGGGGACCGTTAAGCCATTTTCTTAGTCAAACATAAAAGAATAAAGGGCTTAAAAACTGGTAGACATTTTTATGGGCTAAAACGATTGCTTTATTGGGGCATATTATGCAGATTCTAGCTAATAATTGGCATTATAATCTTGGGGAACGTTTAAAAAACGGCAGGCACTGTGTTGGACACCTTTTTTAGTCTGGGGGCCTTTCTAGTTATAGACTGAGCCTCATTTTCGCGCCATTACTGCGCAGTTGTTTTTGGAGAGCAAGGCATGCAGATGCATGTGTGAGGATCTAAGAATCAGTAAAAAAAGCTTCTAGAAGGCGTCATTTGGTATCGTATTCCCCTCTGGGCTTGGTTGGGTCTCAGCAAAGCATATAGCTGGGACTGTATAGGGGTTAAATTTGAAAACGGCTCCGGTTCCGTTATTTTAAGGGTTAAAGCTCTGAAATTTGGTGTGCAATACTTTCTTCTGTTATGTGTGATCAGTCCACGGGTCATCATTACTTCTGGGATATAACTCCTCCCCAACAGGAAATGCAAGAGGATTCACCCAGCAGAGCTGCATATAGCTCCTCCCCTCTACGTCAGTCCCAGTCATTCTCTTGCACCCAACGACTAGATAGGATGTGTGAGAGGACTATGGTGACAAGCGTGATCACTCTGGGGTGAGAACAGAGTGCGCTGACAATGCTAGGGCCATGTCTGATACTGCGTCACAGCTCGCAGAGCATGAGGACGGAGAGCTTCATTCTGTGGGTGACGGTTCTGATCCAAACAGATTGGACTCAGATATTTCAAATTTTAAATTTAAATTGGAGAACCTCCGCGTATTACTAGGGGAGGTCTTAGCAGCTCTCAACGATTGTAACACCGTTGCAATACCAGAGAAACTGTGTAGGTTGGATAAATACTTTGCGGTACCGGCGAGTACTGACGTTTTTCCTATACCTAAGAGACTAACTGAAATTGTTACTAAGGAGTGGGATAGACCCGGTGTGCCGTTCTCACCCCCTCCAATATTTAGAAAGATGTTTCCAATAGACGCCACCACTCGGGACTTATGGCAAACGGTCCCCAAGGTGGAGGGAGCAGTTTCTACTTTAGCTAAGCGTACCACTATCCCGGTGGAGGATAGCTGTGCTTTCTCAGATCCAATGGATAAAAAATTAGAGGGTTACCTTAAGAAAATGTTTGTTCAACAAGGTTTTATATTACAACCCCTTGCATGTATCGCGCCGATTACGGCTGCGGCAGCATTTTGGATTGAGTCGCTTGAAGAGAACCTTAGTTCCTCTACGCTAGACGACATTACGGACAGGCTTAGAGTCCTTAAACTAGCTAATTCTTTCATTTCGGAGGCCGTAGTACATTTAACCAAACTTACGGCTAAGAACTCAGGATTCGCCATACAGGCACGCAGAGCACTGTGGCTAAAATCCTGGTCAGCTGATGTTACTTCTAAGTCCAAATTACTTAATATACCTTTCAAGGGGCAGTCCTTATTCGGGCCCGGTTTGAAAGAAATTATCGCTGACATTACGGGAGGTAAGGGCCACGCCCTACCTCAAGACAAGGCCAAAGCTAAGGCTAGACAGTCTAATTTTCGTCCCTTTCGGAATTTCAAAATAGGAGCTGTTGCTCGTTACAGGCAAGGCTGGAAGCCTAACCAGTCCTGGAACAAAAGCAAGCAGGCCAGGAAACCTGCTGCTGCCCCAAAGACAGCATGAACCGAGAGCCCCCGATCCGGGACCGGATCTAGTAGGGGGCAGACTCTCTCTTTTCGCCCAGGCCTGGGCAAGAGATGTTCAGGATCCCTGGGCACTAGAGATCATATCTCAGGGATACCTTCTAGACTTCAAATTATCTCCCCCAAGAGGGAGATTTCATCTGTCAAGGTTGTCAACAAACCAGATAAAGAAAGAAGCGTTTCTACGCTGCGTACAAGATCTGTTAACAATGGGAGTGATCCATCCGGTTCCGTGGTCGGAACAAGGACAAGGGTTCTACTCAAACCTGTTTGTGGTTCCCAAAAAAGAGGGAACTTTCAGGCCAATCTTAGATTTAAAGACTCTAAACAAATTCCTAAGAGTTCCATCGTTCAAAATGGAAACTATTCGGACAATCTTACCCATGATCCAAGAGGGTCAGTACATGACCACAGTGGATTTAAAGGATGCTTACCTTCACATACCGATCCACAAAGATCATCACCGGTATCTAAGGTTTGCCTTCTTAGACAGGCACTACCAGTTTGTAGCTCTTCCATTCGGATTGGCTACGGCTCCAAGAATCTTCACAAAGGTTCTGGGTGCCCTTCTAGCGGTACTAAGACCGCGAGGGATTTCGGTAGCTCCGTACCTAGACGACATTCTAATACAAGCTTCAAGCTTTCAAACTGCCAAGTCTCATACAGAGTTAGTTCTGGCATTTCTAAGGTCGCATGGATGGAAAGTGAACGAAAAGAAGAGTTCTCTCTTTCCTCTCACAAGAGTTCCATTCTTGGGGACTCTTATAGATTCTGTAGAAATGAAGATTTACCTGACAGAAGACAGGTTAACAAAACTTCAAAATGCATGCCGCGTCCTTCATTCCATTCAACACCCGTCAGTAGCTCAATGCATGGAGGTGATCGGCTTAATGGTAGCGGCAATGGACATAGTACCTTTTGCACGCCTACACCTCAGACCGCTGCAATTATGCATGCTAAGTCAGTGGAATGGGGATTACTCAGATTTGTCCCCTACTCTGAATCTGAATCAAGAGACCAGAAATTCTCTTCTATGGTGGCTTCATCGGCCACACCTGTCCAGGGGGATGCCATTCAGCAGGCCAGACTGGACAATTGTAACAACAGACGCCAGCCTACTAGGTTGGGGCGCTGTCTGGAATTCTCTGAAGGCTCAGGGACTATGGAATCAGGAGGAGAGTCTCCTTCCAATAAACATTCTGGAATTGAGAGCAGTTCTCAATGCCCTTCTGGCTTGGCCCCAGTTAATAACTCGGGGGTTCATCAGGTTTCAGTCGGACAACATCACGACTGTAGCTTACATCAACCATCAGGGAGGGACAAGAAGCTCCCTAGCAATGATGGAAGTATCAAAGATAATTCGCTGGGCAGAGTCTCACTCTTGCCACCTGTCAGCAATCCACATCCCGGGAGTGGAGAACTGGGAGGCGGATTTCTTGAGTCGCCAGACTCTTCATCCGGGGGAGTGGGAACTTCATCCGGAGGTCTTTGCCCAAATACTTCGACGTTGGGGCAAACCAGAGATAGATCTCATGGCGTCTCGCCAGAACGCCAAACTTCCTCGCTACGGGTCCAGATCCAGGGATCCGGGAGCAGTTCTGATAGATGCTTTGACAGCACCTTGGAACTTCAGGATGGCTTATGTGTTTCCACCCTTCCCGCTGCTTCCTCGATTGATTGCCAAAATCAAACAGGAGAGAGCATCAGTAATTCTAATAGCACCTGCTTGGCCACGCAGGACTTGGTATGCAGATCTAGTGGACATGTCATTCTGTCCGCCTTGGTCTCTACCTCTAAGACAGGACCTTCTGATACAGGGTCCATTCAAACATCAAAATCTAACTTCTCTGAAGCTGACTGCTTGGAAATTGAACGCTTGATTTTATCAAAACGTGGTTTTTCTGAGTCGGTTATTGATACCCTGATTCAGGCTAGGAAGCCTGTTACCAGAAGGATTTACCATAAAATATGGCGGAAATACCTATACTGGTGCGAATCCAAAGGTTACTCCTGGAGTAAGGTTAGGATCGCTAGGATATTGTCTTTTCTACAAGAAGGTTTAGAAAAGGGTTTATCAGCTAGTTCATTAAAGGGACAGATTTCAGCTCTGTCCATCTTGTTTCATAGACGTCTGTCAGAAAATCCAGACGTCCAGTCCTTTTGTCAGGCTTTAGCTAGGATCAAGCCTGTGTTTAAAGCTGTTGCTCCACCATGGAGTTTAAACTTAGTTCTTAACGTTTTACAGGGTGTTCCGTTTGAACCCCTTCATTCCATTGATATAAAAATGTTATCTTGGAAAGTTCTGTTTTTAATGGCTATTTCCTCGGCTCGAAGAGTCTCTGAGTTATCAGCCTTACATTGTGATTCCCCTTATCTGATTTTTCACTCAGACAAGGTAGTTCTGCGTACTAAACCTGGGTTCTTACCTAAGGTAGTCACTAACAGGAACATCAATCAAGAGATTGTTGTCCCATCCTTGTGTCCAAATCCTTCTTCAAAGAAGGAACGTCTTTTACACAATCTGGATGTAGTTCGTGCCCTCAAGTTCTACTTGCAGGCAACTAAAGATTTTCGCCAAACTTCTTCCTTGTTTGTCGTTTACTCTGGACAGAGGAGAGGTCAAAAAGCTTCTGCTACCTCTCTATCTTTTTGGCTTCGTAGCATAATACGTTTAGCCTATGAGACTGCTGGACAGCAGCCTCCTGAAAGAATTACAGCTCACTCCACTAGAGCTGTGGCTTCCACTTGGGCCTTTAAGAATGAGGCCTCTGTTGAACAGATTTGCAAGGCTGCAACTTGGTCTTCGCTTCATACTTTTTCCAAATTTTACAAATTTGACACTTTTGCTTCTTCGGAGGCTATTTTTGGGAGAAAGGTTCTTCAGGCAGTGGTTCCTTCTGTATAATGAGCCTG
This sequence comes from Bombina bombina, assembly GCF_027579735.1. Classification (NCBI taxonomy): domain Eukaryota; kingdom Metazoa; phylum Chordata; class Amphibia; order Anura; family Bombinatoridae; genus Bombina; species Bombina bombina. The sequence continues at coordinate 393,782,659 of NC_069505.1, forward strand.
CCTATCCCTCCCGTCATCCGTGTACTTTTGCTTTGGTATTGGTATCCCAGAAGTAATGATGACCCGTGGACTGATCACACATAACAGAAGAAAACATAATTTATGCTTACCTGATAAATTCCTTTCTTCTGTTGTGTGATCAGTCCACGGCCCGCCCTGTTTTAAGGCAGGTAAATATCTTTTAAATTATACTCCAGTCACCACTTCACCCTTGGTTACTCCTTTCTCGTTGATTCTTGGTCGAATGACTGGGACTGACGTAGAGGGGAGGAGCTATATGCAGCTCTGCTGGGTGAATCCTCTTGCATTTCCTGTTGGGGAGGAGTTATATCCCAGAAGTAATGATGACCCGTGGACTGATCACACAACAGAAGAAAGGAATTTATCAGGTAAGCATAAATTATGTTTTTAATGCTTTAAGACACTGTGGTGAAATTTTGGTAATTTTTGAATAATTCCTTCATACTTTTTCACATATTCAGTAATAAAGTGTTTTCAGTTTGAAATTTAAAGAGACAGTAACGGTTTTATTTTAAAACGTTTTTTGTGCTTTGTTGACAAGTTTAAGCCTGTTTAACATGTCTGTACCATCAGATAAGCTATGTTCTATATGTATGAAAGCCAATGTGTCTCCCCATTTAAATTTGTGATAATTGTGCCATAGTGTCCAAACAAAGTAAGGACAGTAATGCCACAGATAATGATATTGCCCAAGATGATTCCTCAAATGAGGGGAGTAAACATGATACTACATCATCCCCTACTGTGTCTACACCAGTTTTGCCCACACAGGAGGCCCCTAGTACATCTAGTGCGCCAATACTTATTACCATGCAACAATTAACGGCTGTAATGGATAACTCCATAGCAAATCTTTTATCCAAAATGCCTACTTATCAGAGAAAGCGCGATTGCTCTGTTTTAAACACTGAAGAGCAAGAGGGCTCTGATGATAACTGTTCTGACATACCCTCACACCAATCTCAAGGGGCCATGAGGGAGGTTTTGTCTGATGGAGAAATCTCAGATTCAGGAAAAATTTCTCATCAAGCTGAACCTGATGTTGTGACATTTAAATTTAAATTAGAACATCTCCGCGCACTGCTTAAGGAGGTGTTATCTACTCTGGATGATTGTGACAATTTGGTCATTCCAGAGAAATTTTGTAAGATGGACAAGTTCCTAGAGGTTCCGGTGCCCCCCGACGCTTTTCCGATACCCAAGCGGGTGGCGGACATAGTAAATAAAGAGTGGGAAAAGCCTGGCATACCTTTTGTTCCCCCCCCTATATTTAAGAAATTATTTCCTATAGTCGACCCCAGAAAGGACTTATGGCAGACAGTCCCCAAGGTCGAGGGGGCGGTTTCTACTCTAAACAAACGCACTACTATTCCTATCGAAGATAGTTGTGCTTTCAAAGATCCTATGGATAAAAAATTAGAGGGTTTGCTTAAAAAGATTTTTGTACAGCAAGGTTACCTTCTACAACCAATTTCATGCATTGTTCCTGTCACTACGGCAGCGTGTTTCTGGTTCGAGGAACTAGAAAAGTCGCTCAGTAAAGAATCTTCGTATGAGGAGGTTATGGACAGAGTTCAAGCACTTAAATTGGCTAACTCTTTTGTTTTAGATGCCGCTTTGCAATTAGCTAGATTAGCGGCGAAAAATTCAGGGTTTGCTATCGTGGCGCGCAGAGCGCTTTGGCTAAAGTCTTGGTCAGCGGATGTGTCTTCCAAGACAAAATTGCTTAACATTCCTTTCAAAGGTAAAACATTATTTGGACCTGATTTGAAAGAGATTATTTCAGACATCACTGGGGGAAAGGGCCACGCCCTCCCACAGGATAGGTCTTTTAAGGCTAAAAATAAGCCTAATTTTCGTCCCTTTCGCAGAAACGGACCAGCCTCTAATTCTGCATCCTCTAAGCAAGAGGGTAATACTTCACAACCCAAACCAGCCTGGAAACCAATGCAAGGCTGGAACAAGGGTAAGCAGGCCAAGAAGCCTACCACTGCTACCAAAACAGCATGAAGGGATAGCCCCCGATCCGGGACCGGATCTAGTAGGGGGCAGACTCTCTCTCTTTGCTCAGGCTTGGGCAAGAGATGTTCAGGATCCTTGGGCGCTAGAAATAGTTTCTCAAGGTTATCTCCTGGAATTCAAGGAACTACCCCCAAGGGGAAGGTTCCACAGGTCTCACTTATCTTCAAACCAAATAGAGACAGGCATTCTTACATTGTGTAGAAGACCTGTTAAAGATGGGAGTGATACATCCAGTTCCAATAAGAGAACAAGGAATGGGATTTTATTCCAATCTGTTCATAGTTCCCAAAAAAGAGGGAACATTCAGACCAATTTTGGATCTGAAGATCCTAAACAAATTTCTCAGGGTACCATCGTTCAAGATGGAAACTATTCGAACGATCCTACCCACCATCCAGGAAAATCAATTTATGACTACCGTGGATTTAAAGGATGCGTACCTACATATTCCTATCCACAAGGAACATCATCAGTTCCTAAGGTTCGCTTTTCTGGACAAGCATTACCAGTTTGTGGCACTTCCATTCGGATTAGCCACTGCTCCAAGGATTTTCACAAAGGTACTAGGGTCCCTTCTAGCGGTTCTAAGACCAAGGGGCATTGCAGTAGTACCTTACTTGGACGACATCCTAATTCAAGCGTCGTCCCTGTCAAAAGCAAAGGCTCATACGGACATCGTCCTAGCCTTTCTCAGATCTCACGGATGGAAGGTGAACAAAGAAAAAAGTTCTCTGTCCCCGTCAACAAGAGTTCCCTTCTTGGGAACAATAATAGATTCCTTAGAAATGAGGATTTTTCTGACAGAGGTCAGAAAATCAAAACTTCTAAGCTCTTGTCAAGTACTTCATTCTCTTCCTCGTCCTTCCATAGCGCAGTGCATGGAAGTAATAGGATTGATGGTTGCAACAATGGACATAGTTCCTTTTGCACGAATTCATCTAAGACCATTACAACTGTGCATGCTCAGACAGTGGAATGGGGATTATACAGACTTGTCTCCGATGATTCAAGTAGATCAAAAGACCAGAGATTCACTCCGTTGGTGGCTGACCCTGGACAATCTGTCACAGGGAATGAGCTTCCGCAGACCAGAGTGGGTCATTGTCACGACCGACGCCAGTCTAGTGGGCTGGGGCGCGGTCTGGGAATCCCTGAAAGCTCAGGGTCTATGGTCTTGGGAAGAGTCTCTTCTCCCGATAAACATTCTGGAACTGAGAGCGATATTCAATGCTCTCAGAGCTTGGCCTCAACTAGCAAAGGCCAAATTCATAAGGTTTCAGTCAGACAACATGACGACCGTTGCATATATCAATCATCAGGGGGGAATAAGGAGTTCCCTGGCGATGAAAGAAGTGACCAAGATAATTCAATGGGCGGAGGATCACTCCTGCCACTTGTCTGCGATCCACATCCCAGGAGTGGAAAATTGGGAAGCGGATTTTCTGAGTCGTCAGACATTCCATCCGGGGGAGTGGGAACTCCATCCGGAAATCTTTGCCCAAATAACTCAATTATGACAGACATGGATCTGATGGCGTCTCGTCAGAACTTCAAGGTTCCTTGCTACGGGTCCAGATCCAGGGATCCCAAGGCGACTCTAGTAGATGCACTAGTAGCACCTTGGACCTTCAACCTAGCTTATGTATTCCCACCGTTTCCTCTCATTCCCAGGCTGGTAGCCAGGATCAATCAGGAGAGGGCCTCGGTGATCTTGATAGCTCCTGCGTGGCCACGCAGGACTTGGTATGCAGACCTGGTGAATATGTCATCGGCTCCACCATGGAAGCTACCTTTGAGACAGGACCTTCTTGTTCAGGGTCCATTCGAACATCCGAATCTGGTTTCCCTCCAACTGACGGCTTGGAGATTGAACTCTTGATTTTATCAAAGCGTGGGTTTTCAGATTCTGTAATAGATACTCTGATTCAGGCTAGAAAGCCTGTAACTAGAAAAATTTACCATAAAATATGGAAAAAATATATCTGTTGGTGTGAATCTAAAGGATTCCCATGGAACAAGATAAAAATTCCTAAGATTCTATCCTTTCTACAAGAAGGTTTGGAGAAAGGATTATCTGCAAGTTCTCTAAAGGGACAGATCTCTGCTTTATCTGTTTTACTTCACAAAAGACTGGCAGCCGTGCATTTGTTCAGGCTCTGGTTAGGATCAAGCCTGTTTACAGACCTTTGACTCCTCCCTGGAGTCTAAATCTAGTTCTTTCAGTTCTTCAAGGGGTTCCGTTTGAACCTTTACATTCCATAGATATTAAGTTACTATCTTGGAAAGTTTTGTTTTTAGTTGCAATTTCTTTTGCTAGAAGAGTTTCAGAGTTATCTGCTCTGCAGTGTTCTCCGCCCTATCTGGTGTTCCATGCAGATAAGGTGGTTTTGCGTACTAAGCCTGGTTTTCTTCCGAAAGTTGTTTCCAACAAAAATATTAACCAGGAGATAGTTGTACCTTCTTTGTGTCCGAATCCAGTTTCAAAGAAGGAACGTTTGTTACACAATTTGGACGTAGTCCGTGCTCTAAAATTCTATTTAGAGGCTACTAAAGATTTCAGACAAACATCTTCCTTGTTTGTTGTTTATTCTGGTAAAAGGAGAGGTCAAAAAGCGACTTCTACCGCTCTTTCCTTTTGGCTTAAAAGCATTATCCGATTGGCTTATGAGACTGCCGGACGGCAGCCTCCTGAAAGAATCACAGCTCACTCCACTAGGGCTGTGGCTTCCACATGGGCCTTCAAGAACGAGGCTTCTGTTGACCAGATATGTAAGGCAGCGACTTGGTCTTCACTGCACACTTTTGCCAAATTTTACAAATTTGATACTTTTGCTTCTTTGGAGGCTATTTCTTTCATGTAATTAGCAAGAGTCCATGAGCTAGTGACGTATGGGATATACATTCCTACCAGGAGGGGCAAAGTTTCCCAAACCTTAAAATGCCTATAAATACACCCCTCACCACACCCACAATTCAGTTTTACAAACTTTGCCTCCGATGGAGGTGGTGAAGTAAGTTTGTGCTAGATTCTACGTTGATATGCACTCCGCAGCAAGTTGGAGCCCGGTTTTCCTCTCAGCGTGCAGTGAATGTCAGAGGGATGTGAGGAGGGTATTGCCTATTTGAATGCAGTGATCTCCTTCTAAGGGGTCTATTTCATAGGTTCTCTGTTATCGGTCGTAGAGATTCATCTCTTACCTCCCTTTTCAGATCGACGATATACTCTTATATATACCATTACCTCTGCTGATTCTCGTTTCAGTACTGGTTTGGCTATCTGCTATATGTAGATGAGTGTCCTGGGGTAAGTAAGTCTTATTTTCTGTGACACTCCTAGCTATGGTTGGGCACTTTGTTTATAAAGTTCTAAATATATGTATTCAAACATTTATTTGCCTTGACTCAGAATGTTCAACTTTCCTCATTTTTCAGACAGTCAGTTTCATATTTGGGATAATGCATTTTAATTTAACATTTTTTACCTTAAAATTTGACTTTTTCCCTGTGGGCTGTTAGGCTTGCGGGGGCTGAAAATGCTTCATTTTATTGCGTCATTCTTGGCGCGGACTTTTTTGGCGCAAAAATTCTATTTCCGTTTCCGGCGTCATACGTGTCGCCGGAAGTTGCGTCATTCTTTGACGTTATTTTGCGCCAAAAATGTCGGCGTTCCGGATGTGGCGTCATTTTTGGCGCCAAAAAGCATTTAGGCGCCAAATAATGTGGGCGTCTTATTTGGCGCGAAAAAATATGGGCGTCACTTTTGTCTCCACATTATTTAAGTCTCATTTTTTATTGCTTCTGGTTGCTAGAAGCTTGTTCTTTGGCATTTTTTCCCATTCCTGAAACTGTCATTTATGGAATTTGATCAATTTTGCTTTATATGTTGTTTTTTTCTTTTACATATTGCAAGATGTTCCACGTTGCAACTGAGTCAGAAGATACTTCAGGAAAATCACTGCACAATGCTGGAGCTACCAAGCTAAGTGTATCTGCTATAAACTTTTGGTATCTGTTTCTCCAGCTGTTATTTGTATTGCATGTCATGTCAAACTTATTAATGCAGATAAAATTTCCTTTAGTACTGTTACATTACCTGTTGCTGTTCCGTCAACATCTAATTTTCAGAGTGTTCCTGATAACATAAGAGATTTTATTTTTTAAATCCATTAAGAAGGCTATGTCTGTTATTTTTCCTTCTAGTATACATAAAAGTCTTTTAAAACTTCTCTTTTTTCAGATGAATTTTTAAATGAACATCATCATTCTGATACTGATAATGGTTCTTCTGGTTCTGAGGTTTCTGTCTCAGAGGTTGATGCTGATAAATCTTTGTATTTGTTCAAGATGGAATTTATTCGTTCTTTACTTAAAGAAGTGTTATTTGCATTAGAAATAGAGGATTCTGGTCCTCTTGATACTAAATGTAAACGTTTAAATAAGGTTTTTAAATCTCCTGTAGTTATTCCAGAAGTGTTTTATCTCCCTGATGCTATTTCTGAAGTAATTTCCAGGGAATGGAATAATTTGGGTAATTTATTTACTACTCCTAGACGTTTAAGCAAATTATATCCTGTGCCATCTGACAGATTAGAGTTTTTTGGGACAAAAATCCCTAAGGTTATGGGGCTGTCTCTACTCCTGCTAATGTACTACTATTCCTACGGCAGATAGTACTTCATTTAAGGATCCTTTAGATAGGAAAATTGATTCCTTTCTAAGAAAAGCTTACTTATGTTCAGGTAATCTTCTTAGACCTGCTATATTTTTAGCGGATGTTGCTGCAGCTTCAACTTTTTGGTTAGAAGCTTTAGCGCAACAAGTAACAGATCATAATTTTATAGCATTATTTTTATTCTATAACATGCTAATAATTTTATTGGTGATACCATCTTTTGATATCATTAGAGTTGATGTCAGGTATATGTCTCTAGCTATTTTAGCTAGAATAGCTTTATGGATTAAACTTGGAATGCTGACATGTCTTCTAAGTCAACTTTGCTTTCCCTTTCTTTCCAGGGTAAATAATCATTTTCGTTCCTTTCCTCACAAGGAACAAAAGCCTGATCCTTCATCCTCAGGAGCGGTATCAGTTTGGAAACTATTTCCAGTTTGGAATATATCCAAGCCTTATAGAAACCTATAGCCAGCTCCTAAGTACCTATGAAGGTGCGGCCCTTATTCCAGCTCAGCTGGTATGGGGCAGATTACGTTTTCTTCAAAGAAATTTGGATCAATTCCGTTCTTAATCTCTGGTTTCAGAAACATTGTTTCAGAAAGGTACAGAATTGGCTTCAAGTTAAGGCCTCCTGCTAAGAGATTCTTTTCTTTCCCGTGTCCCAGTTAACACAGCAAAGGCTCAGCATTTCTGAAATGTATTTCAGATCTAGAGTTGGCTGGAGTATTTATGCCAGTTCCAGTTCTGGAACAGGGGCTGGGGTCTTATTTTATCTCTTCATTGTACCAAAGAAGGTCAATTCCTTCAGACCAGTTCCGGATCTATCATTATTGAATCATTATGTTAGGATACCAACATTCAAGATGGTTACTGTAGGACTATCCTGCCTTTTGTTTAGCAAGGGCATTATATGTCTACAATAGATTTACAGGATGTGTATCTGCATATTCCGATTCATCCAGATCACTTTTAGTGTCTGAGATTCTCTTTTTAGACAAGCATTACCAGTTTTGTGGCTCTACCGTTTGGCTTAGCCTCAGTTCCAAGAATTTTTTTCAAAGGTTCTCGGTGCCCTTCTTTCTGTAATCAGAGAATAGGGTTTTGGTATTTCCTTATTTGGACGATATCTTGGTATTTGCTCAGTCTTCTCATTTTCGAAGAATCTCATACGAATCGACTTGTGTTGTTTCTTCAAGTTCATGGTTGGAGGATCAATTTACCAATCAGTTCATTGATTCCTCAGACAAGGGTAACCTTTTTAGGTTTCTAGATAAATTCAGTGTCTATGACTCTGTCCTTGTCAGACAAGAGAAGTTTAACATTGATATCAGCTTGTCAAAACCTTCAGTCACAATCATTCCCTTTGGTAGCCTTATGCATGGAAATGTTGGGTCTTAGGACTGCCGCATCAGATGCGATCTCCTTTGCTCGTTTTCACATGCGACCTCTTCAGCTCTGTATGCTGAACCAATGGTGCAGGGATTACTCAAAGATATCTCAATTAATATCTTTAAACCGATTTTACAACACTCTCTGACATGGTGGACAGATCACCATCGTTTAGTTCAGGGGGCTTCTTTGTTTTCCGACCTGGACTATAATCTCAACAGATGCAAGTCTTACAGGTTGGGGAGCTGTGTGGGGGTATCTGACGGTACAAGGGGTTTGGGAATCTCAGGAGGTGAGATTTCCGATCAATATTTTGGAACTCCGTGCAATTTTCAGAGCTCTTCAGTCTTGGCCTCTTCTGAAGAGAGAGTTGTTCATTTGTTTTCAGATAGACAATGTCACAACTGTGGCATACATCAATCATCAAGGAGGGACTCACAGTCCTCTGGCTATGAAAGAAGTATCTTGAATTTTGGTTTGGGCGGAATCCAGCTCCTGTCTAATCTCTGCGGTTCATATCCCAGGTATGGACAATTGGAAAGCGGATTATCTCAGTCGTCAAACGTTGCATCCGGGCGAATGGTCTCTTCACCCAGAGGTATTTCTTCAGATTGTTCAAATGTAGGAACTTCCAGAAATAGATCTGATGGCTTCTCATCTAAACAAGAAACTTCCCAGGTATCTGTCCAGATCCCGGGATCCTCAGGCGGAGGCAGTGGATGCATTATCACTTCCTTGGAAGTATCATCCTCCCTATATCTTTCCGCCTCTAGTTCTTCTTCCAAGAGTAACCTCCAAGATTCTGAAGGAATGCTCGTTTGTTCTGCTGGTAGCTCCGGCATGGCCTTACAGGTTTTGGTATGCGGATCTTGTCCGGATGGCCTCTTGCCAACCGTGGACTCTTCCGTTAAGACCAGACCTTTTGTCTCAAGGTCCTTTTTTTCCATCAGGATCTGAAATCCTTAAATTTAAAGGTATGGCGATTGAACGCTTGATTCTTGGTCAAAGAGGTTTCTCTGACTCTGTGATTAATACTATGTTACAGGCTCGTACATCTGTATCCAGAGAGATATATTATAGAGTCTGGAAGACTTATATTTCTTGGTGTCTTTCTCATCATTTTTCTTGGCATTCTTTTAGAATACCGAGAATATTACAGTATTCTTCAGGATGGTTTAGATAAGGGTTTGTCCGCAAGTTCCTTGAAAGGTCAAATCTCTGCTCTTTCTGTTCTTTTTCACAGAAAGATTGCTATTCTTCCTGATATTCATTGTTTTGTACAAGCTTTGGTTCGTATAAAGCCTGTCATTAAGTCAATTTCTCCTCCTTGGAGTTTGAATTTGGTTCTGGGGGCTCTTCAAGCTCCTCCATTTGAACCTATGCATTCATTGGATATTAAATTACTTTCTTGGAAAGTTTTTTGTTCCTTTTGGCCATCTCTTCTGCCAGAAGAGTTTCTGAATTATCTGCTCTTTCTTGTGAGTCTCCTTTTCTGATTTTTCATCAGGATAAGGCGGTGTTGCGAACTTCTTTTGAATTTTTACCTAAAGTTGTGAATTCCAACAACATTAGTAGAGAAATTGTGGTTCCTTCATTATGTCCTAATCCTAAGAATTCTAAGGAGAAATAGTTGCATTCTTTGGATGTTGTTAGAGCTTTGAAATATTATGTTGAAGCTACGAAATCTTTTCGTAAGACTTCTAGTCTATTTGTTATTTTTTCCGGTTCTAGAAAAGGCCAGAAAGCTTCTGCCATTTCTTTGGCATCTTGGTTGAAATCTTTAATTCATCTTGCCTATGTTGAGTCGGGTAAAACTCCGCCTCAGAGAATTACAGCTCATTCTACTAGGTCAGTTTCTATTTCCTGGGCGTTTAGGAATGAAGCTTCGGTTGACCAGATCTGCAAAGCAGCGACTTGGTCCTCTTTGCATACTTTTACTAAATTCTACCATTTTGATGTATTTTCTTCTTCTGAAGCAGTTTTTGGTAGAAAAGTACTTCAGGCAGCGGTTTCAGTTTGAATCTTCTGCTTATGTTTTTCATTAAACTTTATTTTGGGTGTGGATTATTTTCAGCAGGAATTGGCTGTCTTTATTTTATCCCTCCCTCTCTAGTGACTCTTGTGTGGAAAGATCCACTTCTTGGGTAGTCATTATCCCATACGTCACTAGCTCATGGACTCTTGCTAATTACATGAAAGAAAACATAATTTATGTAAGAACTTACCTGATAAATTCATTTCTTTCATATTAGCAAGAGTCCATGAGGCCCGCCCTTTTTTTGTGGTGGTTATGATTTTGTATAAAGCACAATTATTCCAATTCCTTATTTTATATGCTTTCGCACTTTTTTCTTATCACCCCACTTCTTGGCTATTCGTTAAACTGAATTGTGGGTGTGGTGAGGGGTGTATTTATAGGCATTTTAAGGTTTGGGAAACTTTGCCCCTCCTGGTAGGAATGTATATCCCATACGTCACTAGCTCATGGACTCTTGCTAATATGAAAGAAATGAATTTATCAGGTAAGTTCTTACATAAATTATGTTTTTTGGGAGAAAGGTTTTGCAAGCCGTGGTGCCTTCCATTTAGGTGACCTGATTTTGCTCCCTCCCTTCATCCGTGTCCTAAAGCTTTGGTATTGGTTCCCACAAGTAAGGATGACGCCGTGGACCGGACACACCAATGTTGGAGAAAACAGAATTTATGCTTACCTGATAAATTACTTTCTCCAACGGTGTGTCCGGTCCACGGCCCGCCCTGGTTTTTTTTTTTTAATCAGGTCTGATGAATTATTTTCTCTAACTACAGTCACCACGGTATCATATGGTTTCTCCTATATATATATTTCCTCCTGTCCGTCGGTCGAATGACTGGGGTGGGCGGAGCCTAGGAGGGATCATGTGACCAGCTTTGCTGGGACTCTTTGCCATTTCCTGTTGGGGAAGAGAATATCCCACAAGTAAGGATGACGCCGTGGACCGGACACACCGTTGGAGAAAGTAATTTATCAGGTAAGCATAAATTCTGTTTTCTCCAACATAGGTGTGTCCGGTCCACGGCGTCATCCTTACTTGTGGGATATTCTCTTCCCCAACAGGAAATGGCAAAGAGCCCAGCAAAGCTGGTCACATGATCCCTCCTAGGCTCCGCCTACCCCAGTCATTCTCTTTGCCGTTGTACAGGCAACATCTCCACGGAGATGGCTTAGAGTTTTTTAGTGTTTAACTGTAGTTTTTATTATTCAATCAAGAGTTTGTTATTTTAAAATAGTGCTGGTATGTACTATTTACTCTGAAACAGAAAAGAGATGAAGATTTCTGTTTGTAAGAGGAAAATGATTTTAGCAACCGTTACTAAAATCGATGGCTGTTCCACACAGGACTGTTGAGAGGAATTAACTTCAGTTGGGGGAACAGTGAGCAGTCTTTTGCTGCTTGAGGTATGACACATTCTAACAAGACGATGTAATGCTGGAAGCTGTCATTTTCCCTATGGGATCCGGTAAGCCATGTTTATTCAGAAAGTAAATAAGGGCTTCACAAGGGCTTATTAAGACTGTAGACTTTTTCTGGGCTAAATCGATTCATATATTACACATATTTAGCCTTGAGGAATCATTTAATCTGGGTATTTTGGTAAAATAATATCGGCAGGCACTGTTTTAGACACCTTATTCTTTAGGGGCTTTCCCTAATCATAGGCAGAGCCTCATTTTCGCGCCGGTATTGCGCACTTGTTTTTGAGAGGCATGACATGCAGTCGCATGTGTGAGGAGCTCTGATACATAGAAAAGACTTTCTGAAGGCATCATTTGGTATCGTATTCCCCTTTGGGCTTGGTTGGGTCTCAGCAAAGCAGATACCAGGGACTGTAAAGGGGTTAAAGTTAAAAACGGCTCCGGTTCCGTTATTTTAAGGGTTAAAGCTTCCAAATTTGGTGTGCAATACTTTTAAGGCTTTAAGACACTGTGGTGAAATTTTGGTGAATTTTGAACAATTCCTTCATACTTTTTCGCAATTGCAGTAATAAAGTGTGTTCAGTTTAAAATTTAAAGTGACAGTAACGGTTTTATTTTAAAACGTTTTTTGTATTTTGTTATCAAGTTTATGCCTGTTTAACATGTCTGAACTACCAGATAGACTGTGTTCTGAATGTGGGGAAGCCAGGGTTCCTTCTCATTTAAATAAATGTGATTTATGTGACACTGAAAATGATGCCCAAGATGATTCCTCAAGTGAGGGGAGTAAGCATGGTACTGCATCATTCCCTCCTTCGTCTACACGAGTCTTGCCCACTCAGGAGGCCCCTAGTACATCTAGCACGCCAATACTCCTTACTATGCAACAATTAACGGCTGTAATGGATAATTCTATCAAAAACATTTTAGCCAAAATGCCCACTTATCAGCGTAAGCGCGACTGCTCTGTTTTAGATACTGAAGAGCATGAGGACGCTGATGATAATGGTTCTGAAATGCCCCTACACCAGTCTGAGGGGGCCAGGGAGGTTTTGTCTGAGGGAGAAATTTCAGATTCAGGGAAAATTTCTCAACAAGCTGAACCCGATGTGATTACATTTAAATTTAAGTTGGAACATCTCCGCGCTCTGCTTAAGGAGGTATTATCCACTCTGGATGATTGTGAGAATTTGATCATCCCAGAGAAACTATGTAAAATGGACAAGTTCCTAGAGGTCCCGAGGCTCCCAGAAGCTTTTCCTATACCCAAGCGGGTGGCGGACATTGTAAATAAAGAATGGGAAAGGCCCGGTATACCTTTCGTCCCTCCCCCCATATTTAAAAAATTGTTTCCTATGGTCGACCCCAGAAAGGACTTATGGCAGACAGTCCCCAAGGTCGAGGGAGCGGTTTCTACTTTAAACAAACGCACCACTATACCCATAGAAGATAGTTGTGCTTTCAAAGATCCTATGGATAAAAAATTAGAAGGTTTGCTTAAAAAGATGTTTGTTCAGCAAGGTTACCTTCTACAACCAATTTCATGCATTGTCCCTGTCACTACAGCCGCGTGTTTCTGGTTCGATGAACTAGTAAAGGCGATCGATAGTGATTCTCCTCCTTATGAGGAGATTATGGACAGAATCCGTGCTCTCAAATTGGCTAATTCTTTCACCCTAGACGCCACTTTGCAATTGGCTAGGTTAGCGGCGAAAAATTCTGGGTTTGCTATTGTGGCGCGCAGAGCGCTTTGGTTGAAATCTTGGTCAGCGGATGCGTCTTCCAAGAACAAACTACTTAACATTCCTTTCAAGGGGAAAACGCTGTTTGGCCCTGACTTGAAAGAGATTATCTCTGATATCACTGGGGGTAAGGGCCATGCCCTTCCTCAGGATAGGTCTTTCAAGGCCAAAAATAAACCTAATTTTCGTCCCTTTCGTAGAAACGGACCAGCCCCAAGTGCTACGTCCTCTAAGCAAGAGGGTAATACTTCTCAAGCCAAGCCAGCCTGGAGACCAATGCAAGGCTGGAACAAGGGAAAGCAGGCCAAGAAACCTGCCACTGCTACCAAGACAGCATGAAATGTTGGCCCCCGATCCGGGACCGGATCTGGTGGGGGGCAGACTCTCTCTCTTCGCTCAGGCTTGGGCAAGAGATGTTCTGGATCCTTGGGCACTAGAAATAGTCTCCCAAGGTTATCTTCTGGAATTCAAGGGGCTTCCCTCAAGGGGGAGGTTCCACAGGTCTCAATTGTCTTCAGACCACATAAAAAGACAGGCATTCTTACATTGTGTAGAAGACCTGCTAAAAATGGGAGTGATTCATCCTGTTCCATTAGGAGAACAAGGGATGGGGTTCTACTCCAATCTGTTCATAGTTCCCAAAAAAGAAGGAACGTTCAGACCAATCTTAGATCTCAAGCTCTTAAACAAGTTTCTCAAGGTTCCATCGTTCAAGATGGAAACCATTCGAACAATTCTTCCTTCCATCCAGGAAGGTCAATTCATGACCACGGTGGATTTAAAGGATGCGTATCTACATATTCCTATCCACAAGGAACATCATCGGTTCCTAAGGTTCGCATTCCTGGACAAGCATTACCAGTTCGTGGCGCTTCCTTTCGGATTAGCCACTGCTCCAAGGATTTTCACAAAGGTACTAGGGTCCCTTCTAGCGGTGCTAAGACCAAGGGGCATTGCAGTAGTACCTTACTTGGACGACATTCTGATTCAAGCGTCGTCCCTTCCTCAAGCAAAGGCTCACACGGACATAGTCCTGGCCTTTCTCAGATCTCACGGATGGAAAGTGAACGTGGAAAAGAGTTCTCTATCTCCGTCGACAAGGGTTCCCTTCTTGGGAACAATAATAGACTCCTTAGAAATGAGGATTTTTCTGACAGAGGCCAGAAAAACAAAACTTCTAAACTCTTGTCGGACACTTCATTCCGTTCCTCTTCCTTCCATAGCGCAGTGCATGGAAGTAATAGGTTTGATGGTAGCGGCAATGGACATAGTTCCTTTTGCGCGCATTCATCTAAGACCATTACAACTGTGCATGCTCAGTCAGTGGAATGGGGACTATACAGACTTGTCTCCGAAGATACAAGTAAATCAGAGGACCAGAGACTCACTCCGTTGGTGGCTGTCCCTGGACAACCTGTCACAAGGGATGACCTTCCGCAGACCGGAGTGGGTCATTGTCACGACCGACGCCAGTCTGATGGGCTGGGGCGCGGTCTGGGGATCCCTGAAAGCTCAGGGTCTTTGGTCTCGGGAAGAATATCTTCTACCGATAAATATTCTGGAACTGAGAGCGATATTCAATGCTCTCAAGGCTTGGCCTCAGCTAGCGAAGGCCAAGTTCATACGGTTTCAATCAGACAACATGACGACTGTTGCGTACATCAACCATCAGGGGGGAACAAGGAGTTCCCTGGCGATGGAAGAAGTGACCAAAATCATTCAATGGGCGGAGACTCGCTTCGGCCACCTGTCGGCAATCCACATCCCAGGAGTGGAAAATTGGGAAGCGGATTTTCTGAGTCGTCAGACATTGCATCCGGGGGAGTGGGAACTCCATCTGGAAATCTTTGCCCAAATCACTCAACTGTGGGGCATTCCAGACATGGATCTGATGGCCTCTCGTCAGAACTTCAAGGTTCCTTGCTACGGGTCCAGATCCAGGGATCCCAAGGCGACTCTAGTAGATGCACTAGTAGCACCTTGGACCTTCAAACTAGCTTATGTATTCCCGCCGTTTCCTCTCATCCCCAGGCTGGTAGCCAGGATCCATCAGGAGAGGGCGTCGGTGATCTTGATAGCTCCTGCGTGGCCACGCAGGACTTGGTATGCAGATCTGGTGAATATGTCATCGGCTCCACCATGGAAGCTACCTTTGAGACGAGACCTTCTTGTTCAAGGTCCGTTCGAACATCCGAATCTGGTCTCACTCCAGCTGACTGCTTGGAGATTGAACGCTTGATTTTATCAAAACGAGGGTTCTCAGATTCTGTTATTGATACTCTTGTTCAGGCCAGAAAGCCTGTAACTAGAAAAATTTACCACAAAATATGGAAAAAATATATCTGTTGGTGTGAATCTAAAGGATTCCCCTGGGACAAGGTAAAGATTCCTAAGATTCTATCCTTTCTCCAAGAAGGATTGGAGAAAGGATTATCTGCAAGTTACTTGAAGGGACAGATTTCTGCCTTGTCTGTGTTACTTCACCAAAAGCTGGCAGCTGTGCCAGATGTTCAAGCCTTTGTTCAGGCTCTGGTTAGAATCAAGCCTGTTTACAAACCTTTGACTCCTCCTTGGAGTCTCAACTTAGTTCTTTCAGTTCTTCAGGGGGTTCCGTTTGAACCCTTACATTCCGTTGATATTAAGTTATTATCTTGGAAAGTTTTGTTTTTGGTTGCAATTTCTTCTGCTAGAAGGGTTTCAGAATTATCTGCTCTGCAGTGTTCTCCTCCTTATCTGGTGTTCCATGCAGATAAGGTGGTTTTACGTACTAAACCTGGTTTTCTTCCAAAAGTTGTTTCTAACAAAAACATTAACCAGGAGATAGTCGTGCCTTCTTTGTGTCCGAAACCAGTTTCGAAGAAGGAACGTTTGTTGCACAATTTGGATGTTGTTCGCGCTCTAAAATTCTATTTAGATGCTACAAAGGATTTTAGACAAACATCTTCCTTGTTTGTTGTTTATTCTGGTAAAAGGAGAGGTCAAAAAGCAACTTCTACCTCTCTCTCTTTTTGGATTAAAAGCATCATCAGATTGGCTTACGAGACTGCCGGACGGCAGCCTCCTGAAAGAATCACAGCTCATTCCACTAGGGCTGTGGCTTCCACATGGGCCTTCAAGAACGAGGCTTCTGTTGATCAGATATGTAGGGCAGCGACTTGGTCTTCACTGCACACTTTTACCAAATTTTACAAGTTTGATACTTTTGCTTCTTCTGAGGCTGTTTTTGGGAGAAAGGTTTTGCAAGCCGTGGTGCCTTCCATTTAGGTGACCTGATTTGCTCCCTCCCTTCATCCGTGTCCTAAAGCTTTGGTATTGGTTCCCACAAGTAAGGATGACGCCGTGGACCGGACACACCTATGTTGGAGAAAACAGAATTTATGTTTACCTGATAAATTACTTTCTCCAACGGTGTGTCCGGTCCACGGCCCGCCCTGGTTTTTTAATCAGGTCTGATAATTTATTTTCTTTAACTACAGTCACCACGGTATCATATGGTTTCTCCTATGCAAATATTCCTCCTTAACGTCGGTCGAATGACTGGGGTAGGCGGAGCCTAGGAGGGATCATGTGACCAGCTTTGCTGGGCTCTTTGCCATTTCCTGTTGGGGAAGAGAATATCCCACAAGTAAGGATGACGCCGTGGACCGGACACACCGTTGGAGAAAGTAATTTATCAGGTAAACATAAATTCTGTTTTTCTTCATCTAGCCATCTACCCAGATCATTAATTGAATTCACATAATTATTTTTGTTTGCAATTATTTTCTTTAAAAAGTGATCTCTTAATTTCTGCAATTTTTTTTTCACTGTTGATTTAGGGGATGCAATGTGCAGAAATTTTACCTTCTGTGGGTGTCTGGGTTTATGTCTTTGTGCTTTTGTTTGTGTCTAAGTGTATGTATTTTTTTTTCTGTGTATGTCTGAGGGTGTGTGCGTATGTCTGTGCGTTTTCTATGGGTGTCTGTAAAGGTGTTTGTATTTATGTCTTTGTGTATTTTCTCTGGATTCATCTGTGAGGATGGGTGTGTATGTCTTTGTGTGTTTTCTGTGGATGTCTCTGAGGGTTTGTTCATATGTCTGTGTTTTCTGTGGATGTCTCTGAGAGTGTATGTATATCTGTGTGTTTTCTGTGGATGTCTCATTGAGGGTATATGTGTATGTATGTCTGTTTTATGTGGTTGTCTCTGTTTGTGTGTGTGTTTTCTGTGGGTGGATGTATGTTTTCTGAGGCTGTCTCTGTCTGTTTCCTTGGGTGTATGTGCAAGTTTGTGTTTGTTTGTGTGTCCATTGTCTGTTCATTTTTTAGGACATTTTGACCTTACTACTGATTATTCACATTGTTCTACAGACTTTGAGACTGAGACCTTTCTGGAAGTCACTAATCCACCATTTAACCCTTCAATTATTGTTTAGGCAGTTCAGGGCCCTTCCTTTCAGCCACTGCATGCTGTTGTCATCATTTAGTTGGCATCTTCCTTGACAAAAACATAATCAGAACTCCATATTTTGTTTTGTAAATCTCCCTTTTTTACAAAACTGTAGTCTACCTCATTACTTGTCAGGTCAATGTAAACAAGTGCTGAGTGTCTTGGTGTGTTTGTGTGTTTCTTTGCGTGTCTGCTAGAGTGTCTATATGTGAATCCTCATGTGTGAGTGTGTGTTTCAGTGTATGAGTGTGTTTCTGTGTTTGTGTGTTACTACCTTTACAACATTTCCAAGTTTGACTACACTTAAGAATAAAGTGCATATACGTTTTAGTCACTTGGTCAAAAATTGCACATGTCAAAGAGGGGGGGGGGGGGGTCTGGGCTGATCAATGATTAAGTCAGGGGCCCCAAAATTTCTAGTTGTGACCCTGCGGCCGTATGTTGGTTTGATGCAGTGTCTGAATCCATTCGGACAGGCACTCCCCTTGAAGAAATCCAGGATAGGATTAAGGCCCTTAAAGGGACAGTCTAGGCCAAAATAAACTTTCATGGTTCAGATAGAGCATGTAATTTTAAACATTTTTCCAATTTACTTTTATCACCAATTTTGCTTTTTTCTCTTGGTATTCTTAGTTGAAAGCTTAACCTAGGAGGTTCATATGCTAATTTATTAGACCTTGAAGGCCACCTCCTTTTCAGAATGCATTTTAACAGTTTTTCACCACTAGAGGGTGTTTGTTCACGTATTCAACATAGATAACACTGTGCTCGTGCACGTGAAGTTATCTGGGAGCAGGCACTGATTGGCTAGACTGCAAGTCTGTCAAAAGAACTGAAATAAAGGGACAGTTTGCAGAGGCTTAGATGCAAGATAATCACAGAGGTTAAAAGTATATTATTATAACTGTTGGTTATACAAAACTGGGGAATGGGTAATAAAGGGATTATCTATCTTTTAAAACAATAAAAATTCTGGTGTAGACTGTCCCTTTAAGTTGGCCAGCTCCTTTGTTACAGATGTTTCCCTTCAGGTTATTAAACTTGGAGCTAAGATTTCAGGTTTTGCCATTCTGGCTCGCGGAGCTTTATGGTTAAAATCTTGGTCTGCGGATGTGTCATCTAAGATAAACAGAACGTCAGAGTAATTTTGGTTCCTTTTGAAATTTCAAGGGAAATCCTTCCACTCCCTCCTCCAAGCAGGAGCAGTTCAAGCCTTCCTGGAGGCCCAATCAGTCTTCGAACAAGGGAAAGCAATCCAAGAAGCCTGCTGTTGAGTCAAAGACAGCATGAAGGGCCTGCCCCCGATCCGGGACCGGATCTTGTAGGGGCAGACTTTCATTCTTCACTCAGGCTTGGGTTCGAGATGTGCAGGATCCCTGGGCGGTGGACATCGTGTCCCAGGGATACAAGCTAGAGTTCAAGACCTTTACTCCCAGGGGCAGATTACTGCTTTCAAGATTATCTGTAGACCAGACAAAAAGAGAGGCGTTCTTACACTGTGTACGGGACCTCTCCGACCTGGGAGTGATAGTTCCTGTCCCAATGCAGGAAAGGGGTCTGGGGTTCTATTCCAATCTGTTTGTGGTTCCCAAAAAAGAGGGAACCTTCAGACCAATTTTAGATCTTAAGAGTCTAAACAAATTTCTCAGAGTGCCGTCCTTCAAAATGGAATCTATTTGTTCCATTCTTCCTTTGGCCCAGGAGGGTCAATTTATGTCTACTGTGGATTTAAAGGACGCATACTTGCATGTTCCCATCCACAGGGACCATCACAAGTTTCTAAGATTTGCATTTCTAGACAAACACTTCCAATTCGTGGCTCTTCCATTTGGTCTTGCCACAGCTCCCAGAATTTTCTCAAAGGTTCTGGGATCCCTGCTGGCGGTGCTCAGATTGCGGGGCATTGCTGTGGCACCTTATCTGGACGACATTCTGGTTCCGGCGCCTTGATTTCAACAAGCAAGATCACACACGGATATGTTATTAACTTTCCTGCAGTCTCACGAATGGAAGGTGAATTTGGAAAAGAGTTCTTTAGTTCCGAATACAAGGGTAATTTTCTTGGGAACCATAATAGATTCCTTATCAATGAAGATGTTTCGGACAAATATCAGGAAATCAAAGATTTTCGATTCTTGCCTAGCTCTTTAGTCCTCTCCTCAGCCATCAGTGGCTCAGTGCATGGAGGTAATAGGGCTAATGGTAGCGGCAATGGACATCATCCCGTTCGCCTGTTTCCACCTCAGAACTCTGCAGTTAAGCATGCTCAGACAGTGGAACAGAGATTATGCGGATCTGTCTCCGTGATTACAGCTGGAGCAGGAGACAAGGGATTCTCTACTTTGGTGGTTGTCTCGGGATCATCTCTCCCAGGGAACCTGCTTTCCAGACCCTCTTGGGCGATTGGGACAACAGATGCCAGCCTTCTGAGATAGGGAGCAGTTATGGGCTCTCTAAAGGCTCAGGGAACATGGACTCCATCGGAGTCTGTTCTACCCATAAACATTCTGGAACTGAGTGCAATCTTCAATGCTGTTCTGGCCTGGCCTCAGTTAGCCTCGGCCCGGTTCATCAGGTTCCTGTCGGACAATAGAACTTCAGTGGCTTGCATCAACCATCAGGGAGGAACTCGGAGTTCCTTGGACATGACAGAGGTAGCCAAGATCATTCTGTGGGCGGAGACCCACAATTGCTGTCTGTCCGCGATCCACATTCCAGGAGTGGACAACTGGGTGGTGGACTTCCTGAGCAGGCAGACCTTTCACCCAGGGGAGTGGGAGCTCCATCCGGAGGTGTTTTCTAGCCTGATTCTCAAATGGGGTAAGCAGGAGCTGAATCTCATGGCAGAATGCCAAACTTCCGAGGTACGGTTCAAGGGACCCTCAGGCTGTGCTGATAGATGCTCTGGCGATACCTTGGAATTTCAGTCTCGCATACCTATTTCCTCTGTTCGCTCTTCTACCTCGGATCATTGCTTGAATCAAGCAGGAGAAGGCGTCAGTGATCCTCATTGCACCGGCGTGGCCTCGCAGGATTTGGTATACAGACGTGGTGGACATGTCATCTCTTCCACTTTGGAGACTTCCGTTGAAGGACCGTCTACTTCAAGGGCCCTTCCTTCATCCATATCTAGTTTCTCTGAAGCTGACTGCTTGGAGATTGAACGCTTAATTTTATCCAAGCGTGGATTTTCAGAATCGGTCATTGAGACCATGATTCAGGCTTGTAAACCTGTGACTAGAAAGATTTACCATAAGATACGGCGTCAATATCTGTATTGGTGTGAATCCAAGGGCTATTCTTGGAGTAGAATTAGAATTCCTAGAATCCTGTCCTTTTTTCAAGAAGGTTTGGAGAAGTGTTTATCGGCAAGTTCCCTAAAGGGTCAAATATATCTGCCTTGTCTATTTTGTTACATAAACGTCTGGCAGACATCCCAGATGTGCAATCGTTTTGTCAGGCTTTGGTCAGGATCAGGCCTGTGTTCAAACCCGTTACTCCTCCCTGGAGTCTTAATTTAGTTCTCAAGGCTGAAGAGCATCATTCACTTTGCCTGTGAAACTGCTGGACAGCAGCCTCCTGAGAGTGTTACGGCTCATTCTAAGAGGGCTGTTTCCTCTTCCTGGGCATTCAAAAATTAAGCTTCTGTGGGACAGATTTGCAAGGCTGCAACTTGGTCCTCTCTTCACACTTTTTCAAAATTCTATAAATTTGACACTTTTGCCTCGGCTGAGGCCTCTTTTGGGAGAAAGGTTCTTCAAGCAGTGGTGCCTTCCGTTTAGGTTCCTTGTCTTGTCCCTCCCTTATCTGTGTACTCTAGCTTGGGTATTGATTCCTAATAGTAATTTGATATTACGTGGACTCATCGTGTCATTAGAAAGAAAAAGGAAATTTATTCTTACCTGATAAATTTGTTTTTTACGATACGATGAGTCCACGGATTTCATCCTTGTGGGATATCGCCTCCTGGTCAGCAGGAGGAGGCAAAGAGCACCACAGCAGAGCTGTATATATAGCTCCTCCCTTCCCTCCCACTCCAGTCATTCGACCGAAGTTAGAAAGAGAAAGGAAAAGCCAAGGTGCAGAGGTGTCTGAAGTTTAACAAAAAGAAAATAGCCTGTCTCATAATAACAGGGTGGGCCGTGGACTCATCGTATCGTAATTTATCAGGTAAGAATTTAATTTTCTTTTACAA
Source organism: Bombina bombina (assembly GCF_027579735.1). Classification (NCBI taxonomy): domain Eukaryota; kingdom Metazoa; phylum Chordata; class Amphibia; order Anura; family Bombinatoridae; genus Bombina; species Bombina bombina. The sequence goes on from NC_069505.1 coordinate 393,804,587, forward strand.
GATACGATGAGTCCACAGATTTCATCCTTATTTGTGGGATACAATACCAAAGCTACAGTACACGGATGAAAAGGGAGGAACAAGACAGGGAACCTAAACAGAAGGCACCACTGCTTGAAGAACTTGTCTCCCAAAAACAGCCTCAGACCAGGCAAAAGTATCAAAATAGTAAAATTTGGAAAAAGTGTGAAGAGACGACCAAGTTGCAGCTTTGCAAATCTGGACAACAGAAGCCTCATTTCTAAATGCCCACGAGGAAGCCACAGCCCTAGTGGAATGAGCCGTAATTCGGTCAGGAGGCTGCTGTCCAGCAGTCTCATATGCAAAACGGATAACTCTTCAGCCAAAATGAAAGAGAGGTAGCCGTAGCTTACTGACCCCTAAACTTCCCAGAAAACACAACAAACAGGGAAGACGATTGACGAAAATCCTTAGTTGCCTGTAAGTAAAAACTTAAAAGCACGGACCACGTTCAAATTATATAACAACCTCTCCTTGTTCCTCCCTGATGATTTAAGCTACAGTCGTAATGTTGTCCGACTGGAATCTGATGAATTTGGCCGAAGCCAACTGAGGCCAAGCCTGAAGCGCATTTAATATTGCTCTCAACTCTAGTATATTGATGGGAAGGAGAGACTCAGTTTGAGTCCATACACCCTGGGCCCTCAGGGAGTTCCAGACTGCTCCCCACCCTATCAGGCTGGCATCCGTTGTCACAATCACCCATGAGGGTCTGCAGAAGCATGTCCCCTGGGATAGATGATCCAGCGACAACCACCATAGAAGAGAGTCCCTTGTCTGATCTAGATTTATTTGAGGACAAGTTTGTATAATCTCTATTCCACTGTCTGAGTCTGAAGGCCGAGAATTGGACTGAAGGGTCCGGCATGTACTCAGAATCTAAAACTGTCCGACCTCTGTCAAAAGTATTTACATGGATAGAGAGTCGATTAGAGTTCCCAAAAATGAACCATTGTCTGTGGAACTAGCGAATCCTGTTCCAGATTCACTTTCCACCCTTGAGTCCTCAAAGGACAGAACAATGTCGGTATGAGACTTAGTCGGCTTATAAGACGATGCCTGGATCAGATCTATCGTCCAGAAAAGGCGCCACTGCAATGCCCTGCAGACTTAGAACCGCTAGCAGAGACCCCAGAACCGTTGTGAAACTTCTAGGTGCTGTGGCCAGACCGAAAGGAAGGCCACAAACTGAAAATGTTTGCCCAGAAGGCAAATCTTAGGAACGTGTGATGATCTCTGTGGATATGCATCCTTTAGATCCACGGTAGACAAAAATTGACCCTCCTGGATCAATGGGAGGATGGCACAAATAGTTTCCGTCATGAAAGGTGGAACTCTAAGAAACTGGTTCAGACTCTTAAAGTATAAGAAGGTTTGAAGGTTCCCTCCTACACCATTTAAAAGCGCCTCTCTGCTAAACAGTACTGCGGATAATCTTAAACGAAGAAATCTTCCTCGGAGGGAAGAATTTCTGAACACCAGTTGCTATCCCCGAAACACTATTTCCATAACCCAGGGATCCTTCGTACCCAAGCCTGAATGAAAAGGAAGCCTGGCCCCTACCAGATCCGGTTCCTTGGACTGAGTATCCTCATACCAAGATTGAGCAGGACTCAAATTAACTTAGTCTACTTTGAATCTGAGGGAGGTGACACTTACCTCCCGAAATGACAGAAAAAATATCCTGCAGCTCAGGACCTAACAGGGTCATCCCCCTTTAAGGGACAGCTAGAAGGTATGACTTGGATGAAAACGTCCGCAGACCAATCGGTCAGTCATAAGGCCCTGCGAGCCAAAAATACAGAAAATTGTGGCGCCAACTCAAGAGCCAATAAGCTTGTGACAATCCCCTGTTCTGTATTCCGTCCAAGGATGATTCTTGCTTGATGTCTAGCATTTCAAGTATCAAACCAGTAGACTGCCGCACACGTGACGGTAGATATACATACCGTCGGTTGCCGGTATATACTGGTAAAGATGATTTTCTTAATAAAATCCTCTAATTGATCATCCGCCGGATCTTTAAGCCCAACTAACCTCTATAGGGATAGTAAATCTCTGAGCCAAGGGTGAAAACAGCTTCTACCCTAGGAACAGTTGGTCAGACCTCTAACTGAATCCGCTAAAGAAAACATCCTCCTGTTCCATAATGTCCGACTAATTAGTCCAGACCCTGGAAGGACAACCAACACGATGGGGTCACTATTATCCATAAGTGCTCTTGTTCCATCCAAAACGTAAGAATGGAATAAGTAAATTAAACCGCTGAAATTCCTTAATAAAGCTAACACTTAAAAAAAAAGTTACTGTCGCTTTAATGCTTAAAAGGTAACCTCATCATACATATGCTCTTGTGACATCCTAAAACACAGAGATGAAATAAGCAAATAAACAGATTAAATTCTGTAAGAAAAGGTAACACCTAAAAAGCGTTACTGTCACCTTAAACCTTAAAAGGAAACTTTATTACATATATGCTCTTTTTACATCCTAAACAGAGGGATGTAATAAGCCAATAAACAGCCGAAATTCATAAATAAAGGTAACCCTTAAAAAGCGTTACTGTCACTTTAAACCTGAAAAGGGAAATTTTATCATAGATATGCTCTTCTCACATCCTAAAACACAGGGATGAAATGAGCAAATAAACAGCTGAAATACTTTAATAAAAGTAACACCTATTACTGTCACTTTAAACTGTAAAAAGGAAACTATTATATATTTGCTCTTGTTACAACCACAGGGATGAAAAACAAAAAGCAAGTAAACAGCTGTCACTGTGATACTCTTTAATTGTAAATAACCCGGACTAAGTCTTATCGTGTTTCGAAAAACTGTCCTGTGCAATAGCACCCTAAAGAGAGACCCATGCTTCCGATATCAGGAAGATCAACACACAGAGGCGCACAACTAAAAATGCGCTAAACCTAACTCCGCCCATCGTGGGCGTTAGAAAAATCCTCTCCCGGACGCCATTTACTTAACAAAAAAGGCTTGAAGGGGAAAAGAAACGGACTGAACAGTCTAGTCCGAAAAGGAGTAAATCACTCCGGTATTCATCTCACACTGAGCCGCACAAACAAACCCCATAAGCATGGTCACAATAGATCTCCCGGTCGGCCATTAGTAAACCGCTGGTAGAAAAGAACTTAAGTCCCATGCATTACCTTACACTGAGCTCAGCTTTAAAATATAGCTCCACGTAACGGCCAAATATGACAATATGAGAGCTCCCGGTCGGCTATACTTGAACAGATGTACTGCTTCACTGTAACGCTATAAGAGCTCTGTCAGTCGCTATTGAACCACTGGGAGATATAACCCCAATTGTATGCAGCACCTCACTGTCTTATTTCTGCAGTGACGGCTTTGAGGTTCACACTGGGCTAGACGTTACCGTCACTCTTTCTATATATGGCTACATAGTTATGAAAAAAGAGCCCATGTTCCCAACAGGACCGAAGCCTGCGGTTAACTTTCCTAATCTATTGATAGTGAGAAGGGGGTAAATCTGATGAGGAATAAAACAAAGTGCCTAACTTTTTTCTGAGACTATTTCATCCCCCCAGAGTAAAGTTAGCACTTACCTTATCTCCTGCCAGACAGTAAGGCAGTCTCCAGGTATGTGAGGTCCTCTCCCTCACATGGACCTGTAATGAAAAGTAAAATCCTGAGTATCCCTCAGGTTTTCTTGGTAAGGGCAGCAAACAAGTACATGGGAGGCGCAGTGAGAATTATGTCCCACAAGTTCCCATTGCTCTAAAGCCACCAAATGCTTCTCTTTTGTTATGGAAGAGACTGATCTGGTCTAGGCTACACCCCAGAACAAAGTAGCACTCAGAGGCACTACTTTAAAAAAATAATAAACTCTTGATTGAAGAATCTAAACTAACACCTCACTTTACCTCTTCCTATCACTAACACAGGCCAAGAGAATGACTTGGGTGGGAGGGAAGGGAGGAGCTATATATATACAGCTCTGCTGTGGTGCTCTTTGCCTCCTCCTGCTGACCAGGAGGCGATATCCCACAAGTAAGGATGAAATCCGTGGACTCATCGTATCTTGTAAAATAGAGAAAATTTATGCTTACCTGATAAATTTATTTCTTGACAAGATGAGTCCACGGCCCGCCCTGTTCTTAAGACGGGTTGTTGGTATGTTATATACTTCAGACATCTCTGCACCTTGTTGCTTCTTTTTTCTCTTTTGCTTCGGTCGAATGACTGGAGTTAGAGGGGAGGTGATATTTAGCTGCTTTGCTGTGGTGCTCTTTGCCGCCTCCTGCTGGGCAGGAGTGATATTCCCAATAGTAATTAGATGATCCGTGGACTCATAGTGTCAAGAAAGAAAGAAATTTATCAAATTTTTGTTTTGTTTTTTTCTTAAAGGGACATTAAACACAAATTTATAAACTAAATTATTATAAACCTTCATATATAAGAATAATTTTTGCAATGAAAACTGCAGCATTGTTTTGTCATATTAGTATATTGTTTTATTTTTATTCTTTTCACTGATTTCCCTGTCCCACAGATTAAAAGAACCCCTGCTAACCAATCTCAAACTAATACTCTGATATAGCACAATCTCTGTTACATGTGCAGACTGGGGTAACTGCCCTCTTGTATTCCCTTAAGGAGGTTTAGCACTCATTCAACTTAGTTACTATTGCAAATAATGATTGTTGATGCAAAACTGATAATCCACCTTTTTAAAAGCATGTGACTCCACAGAAGTTTAGGGAGGTAGAGAAAAGGAAACAAAAGCTCACATAAACTGCCCAGAAGTATTAACCCAGGCCTCTCTGGGAGAAAGTGAAACAAGTATAATTTTTAAAAGTTTTACAGCAAAAGGCTGCAAAATAAATGGTGAATGTACATTGCAATAATGTTTCACTTGCAATAATGAAAAATGTCAAATTTAATGGTTCTTTAATATGCACTATAAAACTAGATTTACTTTACATGTACCAGAGGTTGTTGCTGCGCACTCTACCTTTTTTTAAAAATAATTTTAAAAAATCACACTTTGTTTAGCCAGTAACAACCTCAACATTTGTATTTTATGCATTTTTTTCCAGTGGGATAACAATCCTTTTTAAAGGAGGGGTGGAGTAATTCTTGTTGGTGTATTCTTGCTACAGCATTACCAGCAAAATAGGTTGAGTTAAGATAACATAACCCGTTTCCACCTTAAAATCTTATTGGGTAGTGGTTTCCTTGCAGAGGGTTTACCTGTTTATGAATTAATTAATAAGCAGTTTATAAGAGTGCATAAAGTGTCATAGAGAGCAAACAAAATGCATAGAGCTAAAGAAGCAGTGACCCACTGGATTCTAGAATAGAACTCTGATATCTCTGTAATGAAGAAGTATTGGAGAATGGCAGTGACGTTTTGAATAGGAACTGGAAAGGAGCCTTTGAGGATTTTACTTTCTAGCACTAGAGAGAGGTGCATTTAATGTTGGCCTCATAAAAATTTTTTCTTAATTTTAACATTTAAATAAGTTGTTTGCTTTTAAATTGTCAGCACTGTACCATTTATTTTAGAAATCTTAAAGGGACATAAAACAAGTTGGAATAGACAAAATATAATATGTACTTTAATTACTTTACCTGCAAATGTATACTGCAGTGCCTCGCCATTAACCCTTTCTTTTTAGTTTCTGCATTTGTAAAGCTCTAACTCCCCCCACACATTTCCTGCTATGGCTGTATCTATATCTATTGTTGCTTTGGTAGAATGCAAAAGTTCATAGAGATTATCTGCTGGAGCATGCATAGAAGCTGTAAACTCAGTTGAAATACAATGCCTTTGTCTAAACACTGAAAAGGGTGGGGAGAGTAAGCTATGTAATTCATTTTGCTTATTTTTGGAAAATATTTTTAAATACTTGCAGGCAAATTTTAAACAATTTTTTTATGCCAACTGTTTTTAATTAGCCCTTTTTAGGCTATGCACAGATCTTAAAGGGACATGAAAGCCAATTTTTTTCTTTTGTGATTTAGAAAGAGCATGTCATTTTAAACAACTTTCTAATTTACTTCTATTATCTAATTTGCTTCATTCTCTTGATATCACTTGCTGAAAAGCATATCTAGATAGGCTCAGTAGCTGCTGATTGGTTGCTGCACCTAGAGGCCTTGTGTGATTGGCTCACACATGTGCATTGCTATTTCTTCAACAAAGGATATCTAAAGAATTGAGCAAATTGGATAATAGAAGTAAATTGGAAAGTTGTTTAAAATGACATGCCCTATCTGAATCATGAAAGTTTAATTTTGACTAGACTGTCCCTTTAACCTGTTTTATGTCCCTTTAAGGTGCATCTCATTGAAAGTAAATTTATTGTTCAAGTATTTTTTTTAAAGCAAAATAAAACATAGGCTTTTCATGTCTCTTTAAAAAGACGAAGTTGTGTACAGCTCTATCTGATCAGTTTGTTACAAGCGCTGAGTTAATCTCAAATTAAATCCTGTCCACAGACCCAGGTTGGCCGCTTCGCTCCCCAGTTTTCTGGCTACCAACAGCAGGATTCTCAGGAACTGCTTGCTTTTCTCCTGGATGGCCTGCATGAAGATCTAAACAGAGTAAAAAAGAAGCCATACTTGGAGCTTAAAGATGCCAATGGCCGACCTGACTCGGTAAGAAAATACAATTTTCAGTCACCCTACCTCCTGTCAGAGATTTGACATGGCAATTTGAAATAGAGTTTAAATATATATGTGTGTGTGTGTTCTCCAGTAGTCAGTAAAATCACCCTGGTTGCACCTGCTAAAACGGTCGTGGGGAGAACACTTTGTGTATATATTGATATATAGTGAATAAATAATATGTATTGCAACGTTTTGGCCCTCATTAGGGCTTTTGTCAAGGTTACAAACATATCCCATAATACCCTTCAACCCTTAATTACATTCAATACCACACCCATAGATATATCATATACTGTGCCATCTAATGGTCATTTTGTATATTGCATCCTTTGCATGTATCTTCTTTTGTTGTTTTTTCCTATGACATAGAGAGTCCACAACGTCATTCCAATTACTAGTGGGATATTCAACTTCTGGCCAGCAGAAGGAGGCAAAGAGCACCCCAGCAAAGCTGTTGTGTAATTTACCTTACCCATAATCCCCAGTCATTATCTTTGCCTCTGTCAATGGAGGTTGTGTGAAGTTGGTGTCTGAAGATATTTAATCCTTTTATGGTTATCTTTCCCTTCAAGCAAGGATTGGGGTCTAGCTGTGTCCACGTCAATCTCTTGAGTAAGAGTAGTGGTGGCTTTTAGCAGTTAGGAGGTTAGGTGGGGGAACTTCCGGGCAGCGTCCATGTTCAGACACAACTGCATGCTGCTCCAGCTTTTCAACAATTTTCCTTAATGCTTTCTGAATGTGCTACCTATAATTTAAAGAATAGATCTGAGATCTCCTACAGAAGACACACCATATGAACCTAATATTGAAGGAAATAGCTGCTGGCATCAGTGCTCTGAGCCACTTTGAGATCTTGGCCTGCACAAAACCCCCCCGGCAGGGCACCTTAGAGCCCTGTCATTAGGAGGCACGTTTTGTGCTTATACTGTAATCCTCAAAAGCATTCAAGATAACCAGCTCCACTCAGCTTAGCTATCACTTGTCGCTTCAGACTTGTGTGAGTAGTTCTTTTGACGAGATAGCACAGATGGTGGCCACGTGGGAAGAAGAGCTGCTTCTGATCCTGGAAAACCACTTTATTAAAATGGAGCACTCATTGGTAACAGCCTTTCAACGTACCTTGTGCAGTAGCCCGGCGGTTAGCAATGAGTGTCTCGCAATTACTGAGATTACGGAGCCATGTTGAGAACCTCTTGCGGATCACTGCAGTGAAGCCAATGGGTCATATGTGTCCAACATTACAGAAGATACGGCTTCACCGAGGGACACCATGTCTGCTGCAGATGAATGCCCGACAAGGGATATACTGCAACCTGGCTCACAAACCTCAAAACCACTCCTCAATACTCTAAAGGTTGACGGTCTCATCTTTATGGATATCTACATCGAAAGACAACCGGGGACACCTCTAAGCATTTTGCAGATCCAAGCTTTATTGTACAGTAACAGAGTGACTTGTATTAAACTGCCTATACATCTTTTTCTCAACATACTTCATATAGGGACATACATGACAGATATCTTTCCACATACTCTCATTTTTGGACCCATCCTTGGTAATTCTATACACCTTGCCTCATGTATGGTATCAACTGGGGTGGGTTAAAGCGAACACTCTGTACTAAGTGTAAACCCTGCCTAGCTCCAAGATTAATCGATCAGGCAGACTTTTTTTTTTTTTGAAGACACAATGAGTCCACGGATTTCATCCTTGTGGAATTACGCCTCCTGGTCAACAGGAGAAGGCAAAGAGCACCACAGCAGAGCTGTATGTGTGTGTGTGTATATATATATATATATATATATCTCCTCCCTCCCCTCCCACTCCAGTCATTCTCTTTGCCTGTGTTAGTGATAGGAAGAGGTAAAGTGAGGTTCTAGATTCTTCAATCAAGAGTTTATTTTTAAAGTAGTGCCAGTGAGTGCTGCTTTATTCTAGGGTGTAGCTGTAGTCCATGTCAGTCTCTAGAGTAGAGCGATTGGTGGCTTTAGAGCAATGGGAACTGGTGGGACATAATTCTCACTGCGCCTCCCATACTGTGATGTCCTTCTTGTGATGGCCTAAGCAGATACTAACTCAGGCCCTATCTGTGTCCACAGGGCTATGGGAGGGATAGAAGCTCTTAATCCTGTTGGTGCTGTCCTGCTTTCAGACAGCATTGAGGTAAGTGCAGTCTTTATTATTCTGGGCCTTATATTATCTCAGAGAGGACTCTGCACTTTATCCTTCATATTGCATTGGGAACATGGGCTCTCTAGGTTAAGGGCTTCACCTACATGACAGTTTTTATGGCTCTCATACTGGAGCATTTTTAGGGGCCTAAGCATAGGGCTCTGTTAATGAGGGACATGGGCTCTTTAGGTGAGGGCTCCCCTGCAAGACTAAGTTTTATTGACACTGCGCAAGACACTTGAGGCTGGCAAGACGCTTGGGGCTATATTTTCTGGAACCTCTCGAATACAAAGTTCCTATACAGGGCAGTAACACTTGTGAAACAGTACGATCGGCATTTATTTATTAACAACTTAGCTGAAAATTTGTCCGTGTTCGAAATTCCCACGAAGGGCGGGGCTAACTTTCGCGTGCTTCTGAGGGCTCAGAGAAGCAGTCACGCCGCACAGTTTCCTGTTCCGGAGTCCCGACACCCAGAGGTCTCTCGAGTGCTACGCTAAAACCGGATGTATCAAGAGAAGTTTTTTTAATTAGTGTTTGTACACTTGTTTTTTATCACATATTGATAAGAGAGTGGTTGGTAAAAATTTTAAAGGGCCACTACAATTTATTTTTTTTCCCCTTAATTATCATGGACTTAGATGTCCAGACTGTTATATGTTCCATGTGTTTGAATGCCAATGTGGAACCTCCTGTTCATTTTTGTCCCTCATGCATTGAGAGGGCTTTAAACTATAGAGGTAAGATTTTCTTTGATAAGAAATTGTCCAAAGCGGATGCTTCTCAGGAGTCTAACGATGAGATGCAGAGTATGCCGCAGCTTTCTCCCCAAGCGTCACAGCCCTTAATGCCCGCTCAAGCAGGGCCATGTACTTCTCAAGTTTCTGCTGCAGTCACGTTGAAGGGACATAGCTGTAGTTTTGTCTTCTACGCTTTCTGATGCGTTATCTGCCTTTCCCATATTTCAAGGCAAGCGTAAAAGAAAGGACGATTACGTGATCAATGAAGTTTCTGATACTATGATGGCGATCTCGGTCGTACCCTCCCAGGGCTCTGAGTTGGAGAGTATGGAGGTTCTATCGGACGGTGAAATTTCTGACTCAGGAAGTTCCTTACCTCTCTCTGATTCAGAAGTGGTTTCTTTCAAATTTAAATTAGAACACCTCCGCCTGTTACTAAGGGAGGTTTTAGTGACTTTGGACGACTGTGATTTGACAGTGGTCCCTCCGGAAAAGTTGAGTAAGTTGGACAGACACTTAGAAGTTCCTTCTTACTCTGTTTTTCCAGTTCCCAAGAGAACTTCAGAGATTATTTCTAAGGAATGGGAGAAACCAGGTATTCCCTTCTCTCCTCCCATTTTCAAAAAGATGTTCCCTATAGCTGACGCTGTGAGGGAATCTTGGCAGATGGTTCCTAAGGTGGAGGGAGCTATTTCCACCTTGGCTAAATTAACTACTATTCCTATTGAGGATAGTTGTGCTTTTAAAGATCCTATGGATAATAAGTTGGAGGGTCTACTTAAAAAGATCTCTGTTCACCAGGGTTTGCTATTACAACCGGCTGCTTGCATTGTTACGGTCACTAGTGCGGCAGCTTTTTGGTTTGATGCTCTTGCGGAATCTCTTAAGACTGAGACTACTTTGGAAGAGATACAGGATCGGATTAAAGCTCTTAAATTAGCCCATTTATTTATTACTGATGCTTCTCTGCAGATTACTAAATTGGCTGCTAAGAGTTCGGGTTTTTCCATCCTAGCCCGCAGGGCCTTATGGTTGAAACCTTGGTCTGCGGACGTGTCATCCAAGTCTAAACTTTTGGCTATTCCTTACAAGGGGAAGACCCTGTTTGGACCTGGCTTGAAGGAAATTATTTACAACGTCACGGGAGGCAAGGGTCATCTCTTCCCTCAGGATAAAAGATCCAAGCAGAAAGGTAGAGTAATTTTCGTGCCTTTTTGAGATTTCAAGGGAAACTCCTCTTCCTCTAAACAGGAAGGAAACTATTCGCAATCCAAGACTACCTGGAGACCCAACCAATCGTGGAACAAGGGTAAACAGTCCAAGAAACCTGCTGCTGCTTCCAAGTCAGCATGAAGTTTCTGCCCCCGATCCGGGACCCGGATCTGGTAGGGGGCAGACTTTCCTTCATCATTCAGGTTTGGGTGTGGGATGTTCAGGATCCCTGGGCGATAGAAATAGTGTCTCAGGGTTACCAACTGGAGTTCAGAAATAATTTCCCCCGAGAAAGATTTCTTGTTTCAAGATTATCTGCAGACCGGATAAAACGAGAGGCGTTCTTGCATCGTGTAAAAGACCAATCTTCCATGGGAGTGATTTGTCCTGTTCCGATACAGGAACGAGGGCAGGGTTTTTATTCAAATCTATTCGTGGTTCCCAAAAAGGAGGGAACTTTCAGGCCTATATTAGACCTCAAGAGTCTAAACAAGTTTCTCAGAGTTCCATCGTTCAAAATGGAAACTATTCGTACCATTCTTCCATTGATCCAGGAGGGTCAATTTATGACAGTGGATCTAAAGGATGCATATCTTCATGTTCCTATCCACAGAGATCATCTTCCTGGACAAACACTTTCCGTTCGTGTCTCCTTCCTTTCAGTCTGGCCACAGCACCCAGAATGTTCACAAAGGTTCTGGGGTCTCTACTGGCGGTTCTAAGACCGCGGGGCATTGCGGTGGCGCCTTTTCTGGATGATATTCTAATCCAGGCGTCATCTTATCAGCAAATAAGGTCCCATACCGACATTGTACTATCCTTCCTAAGATCTCACTGGTGGCAGGTAAATCTGGACAAGAGTTTGTTAATTCCACAGACAAGGGTACCCTTTTCTCTTAAGTGTATCCAGTCCACGGATCATCCATTACTTGTGGGATATTCTCCTTCCCAACAGGAAGTTGCAAGAGGATCACCCACAGCAGAGCTGCTATATAGCTCCTCCCCTCACTGCCATATCCAGTCATTCTCTTGCAACTCTCAACTAAGATGGAGGTCGTAAGAGGACTGTGGTGTTTTATACTTAGTTTATTTCTTCAATCAAAAGTTTATTTTTAAATGGTACCGGAGTGTACTGTTTATCTCAGGCAGAAGTAACTAAGATCCTTTGCTGTTCTCACATATTCTGAGGAGTGAGGTAACTTCAGAGGGGGAATAGCGTGCAGGTTTTCCTGCAATAAGGTATGTGCAGTTAAAATATTTTTCTAGGGATGGAATTTGCTAGAAATGCTGCTGATACCGAAGTAATGTAAGTAAAGCCTTAAATGCAGTGATAGCGACTGGTCTCAGGCTTATTAATAGAGATACATACTCTTATAAAAGTGTATTTTAAAACGTTTGCCGGCATGTTTAATCGTTTTTTACATATGTTTGGTGATAAAACTTATTGGGGCCTAGTTTTTTCCACATGGCTGGCTTGAATTTTGCCTAGAAACAGTTCCCTGAGGCTTCCCACTGTTGTAATATGAGTGGGAGGGGCCTATTTTGGCGTTTTTTTGCACAGCAAAAATTACAGACACAGACATCCAGCTTCTTCCTGCATGATCCAGGACTTCTCTGAAGGGCTCAAAAGGCTTCAAAAGTCGTATTGAGGGAGGTAAAAAGCCACAGTAGAGCTGTGGCAGTTGTTGTGACTGTTTAAAAAACGTTTTTGTCATTTGTTATTCCGTCTTTGGTATTAAGGGGTTAATCATCCATTTGCAAGTGGGTGCAATGCTTATTACTTATTACATAAACTGTAAAAATTTCGTTAGTGTAACTGCATTTTTTTCACTGTTTCAAAATTTGGGAAAATTTGTGTTTCTTAAAGGCGCAGTAACGTTTTTTATATTGCTTGTAAACTTGTTTTAAAGTGTTTTCCAAGCTTGCTAGTCTCATTGCTAGTCTGTTTAAACATGTCTGACACAGAGGAACCTACTTGTTCATTATGTTTGAAAGCCATGGTGGAGCCCCATAGTACAATGTGTACTAAATGTATTGATTTCACCTTAAACATTAAAGATCAGTCTTTATCTATAAAAGAATTATCACCAGAGGGTTTTGTCGAGGGGGAAGTTATGCCGACTAACTCTCCGCACGTGTCAGACCCTTCGCCTCCCACTCAAAGGACGCACGCTAATATGGCGCCAATTACATCAGGGACGCCCATAGCGATTACCTTGCAGGACATGGCTGCAATCATGAATAATACCCTGTCAGAGGTATTATCTAGATTGCCTGAATTAAGAGGCAAGCGCGATAGCTCTGGGGTTAGGAGAGATACAGAGTGCGCAAATGCTGTTAGAGCCATGTCTGATACTGCGTCACAGTATGCAGAACATGAGGACGGAGAGCTTCAGTCTGTGGGTGACATCTCTGACTCGGGGAAACCGGATTCAGAGATTTCTAATTTTAAATTTAAGCTTGAGAACCTCTGTGTATTGCTTGGGGAGGTATTAGCTGCTCTGAATGACTGTAACACAGTTGCAATTCCAGAGAAATTGTGTAGGCTGGATAGATATTATGCGGTGCCGGTGTGTACTGACGTTTTTCCTATACCTAAAAGGCTTACAGAAATTATTAGCAAGGAGTGGGATAGACCCGGTGTGCCCTTTTCCCCACCTCCTATATTTAGAAAAATGTTTCCAATAGACGCCACTACACGGGACTTATGGCAGACGGTCCCTAAGGTGGAGGGAGCAGTTTCTACTTTAGCAAAGCGTACCACTATCCCGGTTGAGGACAGTTGTGCTTTTTCAGATCCAATGGATAAAAAATTCGAGGGTTACCTTAAGAAAATGTTTATTCAACAAGGTTTTATTTTACAGCCCCTTGCATGCATTGCTCCTGTCACTGCTGCGGCGGCATTCTGGTTTGAGGCCCTGGAAGAGGCCATCCAGACAGCTCCATTGAATGAAATTGACAAGCTTAGAACGCTTAAGCTAGCTAACTCATTTGTTTCTGATGCCATTGTTCATTTGACTAAACTAACGGCTAAGAATTCCAGATTCGCCATCCAGGCGCGTAGGGCGCTATGGCTTAAATCCTGGTCAGCTGACATGACTTCAAAGTCTAAATTACTCAACATTCCTTTCAAGGGGCAGACCTTATTCGGGCCTGGCTTGAAGGAAATTATTGCTGACATTACTGGAGGCAAGGGTCATACCCTTCCTCAGGACAGGGCCAAATCAAAGGCCAAACAGTCTAATTTTCGCGCCTTTCGAAATTTCAAGGCAGGAGCAGCATCAACTTCCTCCGCTTCAAAACAAGAGGGAACTGTTGCTCATTCCAGACAGGGCTGGAAACCTAACCAGTCCTGGAACAAGGGCAAGCAGGCCAGGAAGCCTGCTGCTGCCCCCAAGACAGCATGAAGGAACGGCCCCCTATCCGGAAACGGATCTAGTGGGGGGCAGACTTTCTCTCTTCGCCCAGGCGTGGGCAAGAGATGTTCAGGATCCCTGGGCGTTGGAGATCATATCTCAGGGATATCTTCTGGACTTCAAAGCTTCTCCTCCACAAGGGAGATTTCATCTTTCAAGGTTATCATCAAACCAGATAAAGAAAGAGGCATTCCTAAGCTGTGTGCAAGACCTCCTAGTAATGGGAGTGATCCATCCAGTTCCGCGGACGGAACAAGGACAGGGATTTTATTCAAATCTGTTTGTGGTTCCCAAGAAAGAGGGAACCTTCAGACCAATCTTGGATCTAAAGATCTTAAACAAATTCCTCAGAGTTCCATCATTCAAAATGGAAACTATTCGGACCATCCTACCCATGATCCAAGCGGGTCAGTACATGACCACAGTGGACTTAAAGGATGCCTACCTTCACATACCGATTCACAAAGATCATCATCGGTTCCTAAGGTTTGCCTTTCTAGACAGGCATTACCAATTTGTAGCTCTTCCCTTCGGGTTGGCCACTGCCCTGAGAATTTTTACAAAGGTTCTGGGCTCACTTCTGGCGGTTCTAAGACCGCGAGGCATAGTGGTGGCTCCGTATCTAGACGACATCCTGATACAGGCGTCAAGCTTTCAAATTGCCAAGTCTCATACAGAGATAGTTCTGGCATTTCTGAGGTCGCATGGGTGGAAAGTGAACGTGGAAAAGAGTTCTCTATCACCACTCACAAGAGTCTCCTTCCTAGGGACTCTTATAGATTCTGTAGAGATGAAAATTTACCTGAGTCCAGGTTATCAAAACTTCTAAATGCTTGCCGTGTCCTTCATTCCATTCCATGCCCGTCAGTGGCTCAGTGCATGGAAGTAATCGGCTTAATGGTAGCGGCAATGGACATAGTGCCATTTGCGCGCCTGCATCTCAGACCGCTGCAATTATGCATGCTAAGTCAGTGGAATGGGGATTACTCAGATTTGTCCCCTCTACTAAATCTGGATCAAGAGACCAGAGATTCTCTTCTCTGGTGGCTTTCTCGGGTCCATCTGTCCAAGGGTATGACCTTTAGCAGGCCAGATTGGACGATTGTAACAACAGATGCCAGCCTTCTAGGTTGGGGCGCAGTCTGGAACTCCCTGAAGGCTCAGGGATCGTGGACTCAGGAGGAGAAACTCCTCCCAATAAATATTCTGGAGTTAAGAGCAATATTCAATGCTCTTCTAGCTTGGCCTCAGCAACACTGAGGTTCATCAGATTTCAGTCGGACAACATCACGACTGTGGCTTACATCAACCATCAATGGGGAACCAGGAGTTCCCTAGCGATGTTAGAAGTCTCAAAGATAATTCGCTGGGCAGAGTCTCACTCTTGCCACCTGTCAGCGATCCACATCCCAGGCGTAGAGAACTGGGAGGCGGATTTTCTAAGTCGTCAGACTTTTCATCCGTGGGAGTGGGAACTCCATCCGGAGGTGTTTGCTCAACTGGTCCATCGTTGGGGCAAACCAGAACTGGATCTCATGGCGTCTCGCCAGAACGCCAAGCTTCCTTGTTAGGGATCCAGGTCCAGGGACCCGGGAGCAACGCTGATAGATGCTCTAGCAGCTCCTTGGTTCTTCAACCTTGCCTATGTGTTTCCACCGTTTCCTCTGCTCCCTCGACTGATTGCCAAAATCAAACAGGAGAGAGCATCGGTGATTCTGATAGCGCCTGCATGGCCACGCAGGACCTGGTATGCAGACCTAGTGGGCATGTCATCTCTTCCACCATGGACTCTGCCTCTGAGGCAGGACCTTCTAAAACAAGGTCCTTTCAATCATCCAAATCTACTTTCTCTGAGACTGACTGCATGGAGATTGAACGCTTGATTCTATCAAGGCGTGGCTTCTCCGAGTCAGTCATTGATACCTTAATACAGGCTCGGAAGCCTGTCACCAGGAAAATCTACCATAAGATATGGCGTAAATATCTTTATTGGTGTGAATCCAAGAGTTACTCATGGAGTAAGGTTAGGATTCCTAGGATATTGTCCTTTCTCCAAGAGGGTTTGGACAAAGGCTTATCAGCTAGTTCTTTAAAAGGACAGATCTCTGCTCTGTCTATTCTTTTGCACAAGCGTCTGGCAGAAGTTCCAGACGTCCAGGCATTTTGTCAGGCTTTGGTTAGGATTAAGCCTGTGTTTAAAACTGTTGCTCCCCCGTGGAGCTTAAACTTGGTTCTTCAGGGAGTTCCGTTTGAACCCCTTCATTCCATTGATATTAAACTTTTATCTTGGAAAGTTCTGTTTTTGATGGCTATTTCCTCGGCTCGAAGAGTCTCTGAGTTATCTGCCTTACATTGTGATTCTCCTTATCTGATTTTTCATTCAGACAAGGTAGTTCTGCGTACCAAACCTGGGTTTTTACCTAAGGTGGTTTCTAACAGGAATATCAATCAAGAGATTGTTGTTCCATCATTGTGTCCTAATCCTTCTTCAAAGAAGGAACGTCTTTTGCATAATCTGGACGTAGTCCGTGTCTTGAAGTTTTATTTACAGGCTACTAAAGATTTTCGTCAAACATCTGCCCTGTTTGTCGTTTACTCTGGACAGAGGAGAGGTCAAAAAGCTTCGGCAACCTCTCTCTCCTTTTGGCTTCGGAGCATAATACGCTTAGCCTATGAGACTGCTGGACAGCAGCCCCCTGAAAGGATTACAGCTCATTCTACTAGAGCTGTGGCTTCCACCTGGGCCTTTAAAAATGAGGCCTCTGTTGAACAGATTTGCAAGGCTGCGACTTGGTCTTCGCTTCACACCTTTTCAAAATTTTACAAATTTGACACTTTTGCTTCTTCGGAGGCTGTTTTTGGGAGACAGGTTCTACAGGCAGTGGTTCCTTCCATTTAAGTTCCTGCCTTGTCCCTCCCATCATCCGTGTACTTTAGCTTTGGTATTGGTATCCCACAAGTAATGGGTGATCCGTGGACTGGATACACTTAACAAGAGAAAACATAATTTATGCTTACCTGATAAATTTATTTCTCTTGTAGTGTATCCAGTCCACGGCCCGCCCTGTCCTTTTAAGGCAGGTCTAAATTTTAATTAAACTACAGTCACCACTGCACCCTATGGTTTCTCCTTTCTCGTTTTGTTTCGGTCGAATGACTGGATATGGCAGTGAGGGGAGGAGCTATATAGCAGCTCTGCTGTGGGTGATCCTCTTGCAACTTCCTGTTGGGAAGGAGAATATCCCACAAGTAATGGATGATCCGTGGACTGGATACACTACAAGAGAAATACATTTATCAGTTAAGCATAAATTGTTTTTAGGAACTCTAATCGGCTCTGTATCCATGAAAATTTTTCTGACAGAGGTCAGAAAGTCAAAGATTCTGAATACATGTCGAGCCCTTCAGTCCACTCCTCGGCCATCATTGGCCCAGTGCATGGAGGGTCATCGGGTTGATGGTGGCGGCAATGGACATCATTCCGTTTGCTCTGTTTCACCTCAGGCTTCTACAGTTAGGCATGCTCAGGCAGTGGAATAGAGATTTTACGGATTTGTCTCCTCAAATAGTCCTATAACAAGAGAGGAGGGATTCTCTTCAATGGTGGTTGTCTCTGGACCATCTGTCCCAGGGGACGTGCTTTCGCAGACCTTCATGGGTGATAGTGACAACGGACGCCAGCCTTTTAGGATGGGGAGCAGTCTTGGATTCTTTAAAGGCTCAGGGAGTATGGACTCGGACAGAGTCTCTCCTTCCCATCAACATTCTAGAGCTGAGGGCGATCTTCAATGCTCTTCGTGCTTGGCCTCAGTTGGCTGCGGCTCAGTTCATCAGATTCCAATCGGACAACATAACGACAGTGGCTTACATCAATCATCAGGGCGGAACAAGGAGTTCCTTAGCGATGACCGAAGTAGCCAAGATAATTCAGTGGGCGGAGGCCCATTCTTGCCATCTGTCAGCGATCCACATCCCAGGGGTGGACAACTGGGAGGCGGATTTTCTTAGCAGGCAGACTTTTCATCTGGGAGAGTGGGAACTCCATCCGGAAATATTCTCCAGCTTGATTCTCAGGTGGGGTCGGCCAGAGTTGGATCTCATAGCATCTCATCAGAATGCCAAACTTCCGAGATACGGGTCCAGATCCAGGGACCCCCTGGCGGAACTGATAGATGCTTTGTCAGTTCCTTGGTCCTTCAACCTAGCATATCTATTCCCCCCGTTTGCTCTTCTTTAACGGGTTATTGTTCGGATTAAACAGGAGAAGGCATCAGTGATCCTCATTGTTCCTGCGTGTCCTCGCAGGATTTGGTATGCCGACCTGGTGGCCATGTCATCTCTGCTACCCTGGACGCTGCCGTTGAGTAAAGACCTCATTCAGGGACCTTTCCTTCACCCAAATCTAGTTTCTCTGAAGCTAACTGCTTGGAGATTGAACGCTTAATTCTATCCAAGTGAGGTTTCTCTGATTCGGTTATAGATACCTTGATTCAGGCACATAAACCTGTAATTAGGAAGATTTACCATAAGATATGGCGTAAATATCTTTATTGGTGTGAATCTAAGGGCTACTCATGGAGTAGAGTTAGGATTCCTAGGATTTTGTCTTTTCTCTAAGAATGATTGGAGAAGGGATTAGCAGCGAGTTCCCTAAAGGGACAGATCTCTGCTTTATCTATTTTGTTACACAAGCGTCTGGCAGATGTCCCAGATGTTCATTATTTTTTCCAGGCCTTGACTAGAATCAGGCCTGTGTTTAAGCCGATTGCTCCTCCATGGAGTTTGAATTTAGTTCTTAACCCTTTAAGGACACAGCTTTCAGTTTGCTCAATTGTTTTATGACAGAAAAATTCTGTCATATGTCCTTAAGAGTTTAAAGTTCTTCAAGGGGTTCTGTTTGAACCTATGCATTCCATAGATAATAAGTTGTTTTCCTGGAAAGTTTTATTTCTTGTTGCCATTTCTTTGGCTCGAAGAGTGAGCTTTCGGCATTACAATATAATTCCCCTTACCTTATTTTTCATTCTTATAAGGTGGTTTTACGCACTAAACTTGGTTTTCTTCCTAAGGTTGTTTCGGACAAGAACATTAATCAGGAGATTGTTGTTCCTCCTTTGTGTCCTAATCCTTCTCCTCAGAAGGAACGTCTGCTGCATAATTTGGACGTAGTCCGTGCTTTGAAATTTTACTTGCAGGCAACTAAGGACTTTTGTCAATCGTCTTCACTTTTTGTCATTTTTCCTGGAAAGCGTAAGGGTCAGAAAGCTACGGCTACTTCTTTCTTTTTGGCTGAAGAGTGTCATCCATTTTGCATATGAGACTGCTGGACAGCAGCCTCCTGAAAGAGTTACGGCTCATTCCACCAGGGCTGTTGCTTCCTCATGGGCATTCAAAAATGATGCTTCTGTTGAACAGATTTGCAAGGCTGCAACTTGGTCCTCTCTTCACACTTTTTCTAAATTTTACAAATTTGATACCTTGGCTGAGGCTGTTTTTGGGAGAACGTTTCTTCAAGCAGTGGTGCCTTCCGTTTAGGTTCCCCGTCTTGTCCCTCCCTTTTCATCCGTGTACTATAGCTTTGGTATTGTATCCCACAAGTAAGGATGAAATCCGTGGACTCATTGTGTCTTTAAAAAGAAAATTTATGCTTACCTGATAAATTTGTTTCTTTTTAGACGCGATGAGTCCACGGCCCACCCTGTTCTTTGAGACAGGTTATTGTTTTAGTTAAACTACAGACACCTCTGCACCTTGGCTTTTCCTTTCTCTTCCTAACTTCGGTAGAATGACTGGAGTGGGAGGGAAGGGGAGGAGCTATATATACAGCTCTGCTGTGGTGCTCTTTGCCTTCTCCTGCTGACCAGGAGGCGTAATCCCACAAGTAAGGATGAAATCCGTGGACTCATCGTGTCTAAAAAGAAGCAAATTTATCAGGTAAGAATACATTTTCTTATTTGTATACAGCAGCACTAGAAAGAGAACTCTGTATTATAAGTTAGATAAAGTTTTATTACTACTTGTTCCTTTATATACGTGTTCCATATCTGTGAGTAGTTACTGTTTTTCTATTCTAATGCCTATAATTTTCCATACCTTGAGTCTAAGTTAGCACATTTTAGTTCTACATTCTATTTGGAGGGTAAAAAACTAAATATAGCAAGATATAGTATTCTATTTCTATTAATATACCCACCAACCGGCTTTACTGCATGTAGGTGCTGAATTGCCGAGTTGATCGTTTTTTCGTCATGTAAGTCTGCATGTTTCCTACAATGAGGTCTTAGTATATCTACACTGAGGGGACGTTAACTCAAAGTTCAATTTTTATTTTCTGCACATCCATTAGTATACAACTTTTACTACACACTATAAAATGGTTAACTTCCTACTAGACCTTCACTCCTAAACGCTTCATGTTCGTTATCCAGCTATTTTATTTATTAGAGGTATATGAGAAGAGGGGCTAGTTCAGGAGCAGGCATACCTAACTTATTACCCATTACAAGGTTAACCAATTTCTCTGGGTGAACCAGGTGAATAGTTTGATATGGGAGAATCTTTATGTATTTAAGCAGGTCGTCACTTGATCATATGCAAGCATAATTCCTTGTTCTCTCTGTCTTGCTGTCTGCTGCCAAGACTGTGGGTCAGACATTTCATATCTCCAAATATATATCGTCCGCATGATGAGATTCAGGATATGCTGCATCTTTCTCCCCAAGCGTCACAGCCTTTAACGCCCAATCAAGCGACGCCGTGTTCTTCCACTGCGTCTGCTTCATTCACTCTGCAGGATATGGCTGCAGTCATGTCATCCACTCTTTCAGAAGTTTTATCTAAGTTTTCAGTTTTGCAAGGCAAACGCAGCAGGAAAGAGGCCCAAGTGGTCCCTGCGACTTCTGATGCTTTGATGGCTATCTCCGATGTATCCTCCCAGGGATCTGAATTGGGGGGTGGGGAGAATCTGTCTGAGGGGGAATTGTCTGACTCAGGGAGTGCCTTACCCTGAACACCTCCGTCTGTTACTACGGGAGGTTTTGGGGACTCTGGACGACTGCGATTCTATTGTGGTCCCTCCAGAGAAATTGAGTAAAATGGACAGATATTTAGAGGTCCCTTCATATTCTGACGTTTTTCCGGTTCCCAAGAGAATCTCAGAAATTATTGCTAGGGAATGGGAAAGATCATTTCTGACATTACGGGAGGTAAGGGGCACCTTCTCCCTCAAGATAAGACATCCCAGCAAAAGAGTAAACGGAGTAATTTTCGTTCCTTTCGAAATTTCAAAGGAATCCCCTCTACTTCCACAAAACAGGAAGGGAATTATTCACAGACTAAGTCCACTTGGAGACCCAACCAGGCTTGGAACAAGGGTAAACAACCCAAGAAGCCAGCTGCTGCTACCAAGACAGCATGAAGGGGCGGCCCCCGATCCGGGACTGGATCTAGTAGGGGGCAGACTTTCTCTCTTTGTCCAGGCTTGGATAAGAGACATTCAGGATCCCTGGACACTGGAAATCGTGTCTCAAGGTTATCAGTTGGAGTTAAAAAATTCTTCCCCCAGCGGAAGGTTTCTTCTTTCACGATTGTCTGTAGACCAGATAAAAAGAGAGGCGTTCTTACATTGTGTAAAAGACCTCTTCTCCATGGGAGTAATTTGTCCCGTTCCAATAGAGGAACATGGACAGGGGTTTTACTCAAATCTTTTTGTAGTTCCCAAAAAAGAGGGAATGTTCCGACCCATCTTAGATCTCAAGAGTCTGAACAAGTTTCTAGAGTCCCATCCTTCAAGATGGAGACTATTCAGACAATTCTTCCATTGATCCAGGAGGGTCAATATATGACTACTGTGGATTTAAAGGATGCATACCTTCATATTCCTATCCACAGAGATCATCACAAGTTCCTAAGGTTGCCTTTCTGGACAAACATTTTCAGTTCGTGGCCCTTCCTTTCGGTCTGGCCACGGCACCCAGAATCTTCACAAAGGTTCTGGGGTATCTGCTAGCGGTTCTCAGACCGCAGGGCATTGCAGTGGCGCCTTATCTGGACGATATTCTAATCCAGGCGTCGTCTTATCAGCTGACATAGTCTCATACCAACATTGTTCTGTCATTTCTAAGGACTCACGGGTGGAAGGTGAATCTGGAAAAGAGTTCTTTAATTCCACAGACAAGGGTTCCTTTCCTGGGAACTATAATCGAGACTCTGGCCATGAAGAGCTTTCTGACGGAAGTCAGAAAGTTAAAGATTTTGGATACATGCCGAACCCTTCAGGCCAATCCTCGGCCGTCAGTGGCTCAGTGCATGGAAGCAATTGGATTGATGGTGGCAGCAATTGACATCATTCTGTTTGCTCGCTTTCATCTCAGACCTCTACAACTGAGCATGCTAAGACAATGGAATGGAGATTATGCAGATTTGTCTCCTCCGATAGATCTCGATCAGGAGACAAGGGATTCTCTTCTTTGGTGGTTGTCGTCTGATCATCTGTCCCAAGGGACGTGCTTTCGCAGACCCTCATGGGTGATAGTGACAACAGACGCCAGCCTGCTAGGATGGGGGGGCAGTCTGGAATTCCCTGAAGGCTCAGGATGTGTGGACTCGGTCGGAGGCTCTGCTTCCAATCCATATTCTGGAGTTGAGAGCAATTTTCAATGCTCTTCTGGCTTGGCCTCAGTTGGCTTCGGTGAAGTTCATCAGATTCCAGTCGGACAACATCACGACTGTGGCTTACATCAATCATCAGGGAGGAACAAGGAGTTTCTTGGCGATGACAGAGGTATCCAAGATAATTCAGTGGGCGGAAACTCATTCTTGTTCTCTGTCAGCAATCTACATCCCAGGAGTGGACAACTGGGAGGTGGATTTCTTGAGCAGACAGACGTTTCATCCGGGGGAATGGGAACTTCATCCAGGAGGTCTTCGCCAGTCTGATTCTCAGGTGGGGCAAGCCGGAGCTGGATCTCATGGCGTCTCGTCAGAATGCCAAGCTCCCGAGATACGGATCCAGGTCCAGGGATCTTCAGGCCGAACTGATAGATGCCTTGGCAGTGCCTTGGTCGTTCAACCTAGCTTATGTGTTTCCTCCGTTTGCTCTCCTTCCTCGGGTGATTGCTCGAGTCAAACAGGAGAGGGCCTCAGTGATTCTAATCGCTCCTGAGTGGCCTTGCAGGACTTGGTATGCTGATCTGGTGGACATGTCATCTCTGCCACCGTGGAAGCTTCCATTGAGGTAGGACCTTCTCATTCAGGGACCTTTTCATCATCCGAATCTAAGTTCTCTGCAGTTGACTGCTTGGACATTGAACGCTTGATTTTATCGCTGATTCGGTCATCGATACCTTGATTCAGGCTCGTAAGCCTGTTACTAGAAGAATTTACCATAAGATATGGCGTAAATATCTTGGTGCGAATCCAAGGGTTACTCTTGGAGTAAGATTAGGATTCCTAGGATTTTATCTTTTCTCCAGGAAGGACTGGAGAAAGGGTTGTTGTCAGCAAGTTCTTTAAAGGGGCAGATTTCCGCCTTGTCTATCTTGTTACACAAGCGTCTGGCTGATGTTCCAGATGTTCAATCTTTTTATCAGGCTCTGACTAGAATTAAGCCTGTGTTTTGACTTATTGCTCCTCCTTGGAGTTTGAATTTAGTTCTTAATGTTCTTCAAGGGGTTCCGTTTGAACCTATGCATTCCATAGATATTAAGTTATTATCTTGGAAGGAGTTGTTTTTGGTTGCTATTTCCTCTGCTCGCAGAGTTTCTGAACTTTCGGCTTTACAGTGTGATTCTCCTTATCTTATTTTCCATTTTGATAAGGTGGTGTTGCGTACCAAACCTGGTTTTCTTCCTAAGGTTGTTTCTCACAAAAATATTATTCAGGAAATTGTTGTTCCTTCCTTGTGTCCTAACCCTTCTTCTAAGAAGGAGCGTATGTTACATAATTTGGACGTAGCCCGTGCCTTGAAGTTCTACTTGCAGGCGACTAAGGATTTCCGTCAAACATCTTCATTATTTGTTGTTTTTTCTGGGAAACGTAGGGGTCAGAAAGCTACGGCTACATCCCTTTCCTTTTGGCTGAAGAGTATCATCCAGGTTGCATACGAGACTGCTGGACAGCAGCCTCCTGAACGAATTACAGCTCATTCCACTAGGGCTGTGGCTTCCTCATGGGCATTCAAAAATGATGCTTCTGTTGAACAGATTTGCAAGGCTGCAACTTGGTCGTCTCTTCATACTTTTTCTAAATTTTACAAATTTGATACTTTTGCCTCATCCAAGGCTGTTTTTGGGAGAAAGGTTCTTTAGGCAGTGGTGCCTTCCATTTAGGTTCCTGTCTTGTCCCTCCCTTTCAGGTTCCTGTCTTGTCCCTCCCTTTCATCCGTGTCCTATAGCTTTGGTATTGTATCCCATAAGTAAGGATGAAATCCGTGGACTCGTCATATCTTGTAAAAGAAAAGGAAATTTATGCTTACCTGATAAATGTATTTCTTTTACGATATGACGAGTCCACGGCCCACCCTGTTATTTTCTAGGACAGGTTTTTATTTTTTAATAAACTTCAGTCACCTCTGCTCCTTGGCTTTTCCTTTCTCTTCCTAACTTTGGTCGAATGACTGGGTTGGGGGAGAAGGGAGGAGCTATTTATGCAGCTCTGCTGTGGAGCTCTTTGCCTCCTCCTGCTGACCAGGAGGCGAAAACCCATAAGTAAGGATGAAATCCGTGGACCCGTCATTTCGTAAAAGAAATACATTTATCAGGTAAGCATAAATTTCCTTTTTTATTTAGTTATTCATTTCAACATATATTCCATAGGATAAGTAAAGCAATTTGTAAGTCTCCCCCTGAGCTCCGGTTGCTACGCTTCCTAAATGTCAGGGTTTCTAGATTTATCTATTACAGACTCAGGTTGAAGTATATGTTTTGAGTTTAGTGGTGACTGAGTTTCTTGTTTATACAGCATAGCATCTGCTATTCCTCCCTTATTGTTTCCTTTTTTAAGTACATACTTGAATCACACCCTATATTATACCTACACCATCTGTGCTGTACAATTTTATAGAACTCATATTATTCACAGGTCCGGGCGATCTTTGTTTTCTATATATGTTACTGGTTCTATCGGGATACATTGAGAAATTAAAGTTAAAAAGTGGTTCATCATTTGGGACTCGAGTGGTCCCCTTTACTTGTGATTTAGGTGGTCCAAAAGTGGCCCTATGTGTCCTCCTGTAGGTATGTAATTTGTTCAGCAAACTGTTAGTGAAGACGTATTTTTATTGTATATTAACTATTACTGTATGTTTGCCTTGCACTTAACCTCAATAAAAAAAATTTTTTTTTTATAAAAGGCGGTGAGGTAGTCCTTGCTTTACTTCTAACAATTTTGCTACCCCTTTGTTGAAAGCCAGGGTTGGTTACTCTGCTCTTTCTTTTACTACAGGTCCATGACAGGGAGCGCAGTACCTGTCACACCTATGTAGCTGCTTTCTGACCTGCAGCCGGATCCACAGGTAAGTGACTCTTCCTTCTAGGTTAAGGAGGACAGCACTTCAGAGGTAAACCCTCTAGTGGATCTCATTCTGGGACATAGTTACCCTATTGTCTTAGGGGTACAGTGTTGGGGCAGCTTTTATTGGGGGTCAATAGATCAAAGTAATATTTGGCACTTTATTGGTATGAGTGTATTGCATACTGTTAAAGAAACAGGGAGCGGACGTTCTCGGTGTCTCAAGAATGACCGTTCCCCACAGCGGAAGTGCGTCCGAGTAAATGTAACCCAAGAACTGTTGCTCAGTCTTAGAGTACTGTAGCTGTGGTTGAATCAAGCCGTAAATTTGATGCAGGAAGAGAAGTAGCAGGTACTCAAATATAGGTTAAAAATTCCAAATTTTATTCCAAACTTATTTGGCAATTTAAAAAGACTGAGTCCACAGAAAAAGCACAAAACAAACCACAGGAGGACATACAGGTAACGTCGAACATGTTTCGCACCCCCTACAGGCGTTTACTCATAGACATACTGTTCCCTTATAAAGTCTTGGAACATAGGTGGGATGCAGATTATACTTGTGCTGGATTTATACCAGCTTAAAACTGCAGAGGGGGCTGACGGCTTTTAAACATAATGCAGCCGTTTTTTTTTCGTGCTCTTATGTGTGGCGCAGTTAGTTTTTACGGAGTGGTCCTTCATGAACACAGAGTGTTGTATTGAAGCGGATGAGGAGAGGTGTCGGCATGGTTATCTTGCCGATCGGAGTGACTCCAGTTGAGAATCGTTTACCCAACACTTCACAGCTTCTTCTTTTTACTAGTGGGGTTATCTCTCTGGTCCGGAAGAGCTTCAGATAACTTGTCTGAAGTTGATTTTCATTATATTTCTCATTAAAAGAAAGAAAAAGATATTTTGTATCTTTTATTTTTGTTCATCAATCTTATTACTAGTGGGACCTGCTATGGACTCAGAACAGGATCAGTCCATCTTTCTGGATTAATGAAAAGAGAAAACAGAAGCGCCACATGGCCCAATATTGTTTGTTCAGAGATGGATAAATCTTAAGGTGATGAGTAAACTCACGTTTAGTAGAGCACCTCAATTAGTGCTAGATATACGGTCTGGGATCTATTAGGTCACCCAGAAGACCAACCTCCTGCACAGGAACTGATGTCTATATAGGCGAGAGGGAAACACAGGTGCCAATATGGCCTAGTATTGCTGTTGCAAGGTGTCAATACAAGCAAAGAGAAGAATAATACTCACAAAGTGTGAAGCACCTCTTGTGGTGCTATAGAGGCATGAAGGGGTCAATTCAGTCACCCAACAGACTTCTAGCCAGAGATACAAATGGATCCAAAGGTGTAAAGGATCCCACAACTGGTCCAGAAAAGCGAATATTCCTCCAGAGAGGGATAAAAGATATATGTCCCAAAGAAAAATGCAGCAAGTGTTCAAAATATTAAAAAGTGATTTTAATAAAAATTATAAAAATAACAGGCAACGCGTTTCTCAGCAGATAGCTGTTTCATCAGGCTTCATAAAATGTTTACTGAACACTTGCTAAATATACCCTAAACCTAAACTGATTAATATTAAACAGGTGATAGTGGGAGGGATCCACTTAATCAGTAATATGATCTTAACCAATCGGTTGCTACCATATAGGTCCCACATTAAAAACATAAACATAAACATAGACAGTTTACAATACAATATACAATGCATAAAACAGATTTCATATATTCCTAATTGTCCTACAGTTTATTTGATCAAATATATTTGGAAGAACTTTAAGACAACCTTTAGAAATTATTATACCTTATTTTTGAGAGTAATAATAATGAGGCACACATTAAAGTATAAACCTCATGTCAACTATAACAAGTGTGGGGAGGCGGTGATTAATAGCAATTTTTATGTATATATTTTTCTAGTTAGTGTCACATTTGATATTGAACTAAACTTATGATGGTCATACCTTGTTATGAATGACATGTTGTCTGAAGACAAATTGGTTTCAGATGATATGCGTAATGAGAGCAGACAGAGCACAGCAATTCCAATAATAGTAAACGTTAAGTTGTTTAAAAGAAATAAGTAGAAGTCTCAGTCAGCTGTTAAGTCGTAGTTTCTAATTTGGTGTAATTTGAATTCGCCGCTGACTAAGTCGGCGTCTACAGGCGCTCAATGCGCATGACAAGCCATAGTCAGATGTGGCCCAATCACTGCGTGCGCTCGAGAATAGGCGTTGACGATAGCCCCATTCCTCCTCTACGCTGAGTGCGCATGCCCGGCCCCAATGTGCTGAGTGCGCATGCCCGGCTGCAATGAGTCTATCAAGTGAGGATCATATATTAGCGATCCTAATCCAGATACGTGGCACTGGCTAATAGGTATATAATGATAAGGGGCGTGAGATATGTTATAACCACGGTGCATCTTTTTAATCTTGAATAAGTGGAACTATCATTGTATCCATAAGGGGGCCAAAAAATGGGAATTGACTGGAGCGACCACTAAAATTATCTAGTATAGAAAGAACTTGTGTTGCGCCAATGAAGGGGCCAAAAAGAGAGAAAACGTTCTCTAGGCGAACACTAAAATTATCTGATAGGAAGATAAGCATTGCTGTCAGTTCATACTAATAATGTCATATAGATTACAACGATGGGGCATAGATCTGCAGTAAATACTACAGCTACAGTGGTTTCTAACATTAATAAGAGATAATTTTAGTGGTCGCTCCAGTCAATTCCCATTTTTTGGCCCCCTTATGGATACAATGATAGTTCCACTTATTCAAGATTAAAAAGATGCACCGTGGTTATAACATATCTCACGCCCCTTATCATTATATACCTATTAGCCAGTGCCACGTATCTGGATTAGGATCGCTAATATATGATCCTCACTTGATAGACTCATTGCAGCCGGGCATGCGCACTCAGCACATTGGGGCCGGGCATGCGCACTCAGCGTAGAGGAGGAATGGGGCTATCGTCAACGCCTATTCTCGAGCGCACGCAGTGATTGGGCCACATCTGACTATGGCTTGTCATGCGCATTGAGCGCCTGTAGACGCCGACTTAGTCAGCGGCGAATTCAAATTACACCAAATTAGAAACTACGACTTAACAGCTGACTGAGACTTCTACTTATTTCTTTTAAACAACTTAACGTTTACTATTATTGGAATTGCTGTGCTCTGTCTGCTCTCATTACGCATATCATCTGAAACCAATTTGTCTTCAGACAACATGTCATTCATAACAAGGTATGACCATCATAAGTTTAGTTCAATATCAAATGTGACACTAACTAGAAAAATATATACATAAAAATTGCTATTAATCACCGCCTCCCCACACTTGTTATAGTTGACATGAGGTTTATACTTTAATGTGTGCCTCATTATTATTACTCTCAAAAATAAGGTATAATAATTTCTAAAGGTTGTCTTAAAGTTCTTCCAAATATATTTGATCAAATAAACTGTAGGACAATTAGGAATATATGAAATCTGTTTTATGCATTGTATATTGTATTGTAAACTGTCTATGTTTATGTTTATGTTTTTAATGTGGGACCTATATGGTAGCAACCGATTGGTTAAGATCATATTACTGATTAAGTGGATCCCTCCCACTATCACCTGTTTAATATTAATCAGTTTAGGTTTAGGGTATATTTAGCAAGTGTTCAGTAAACATTTTATGAAGCCTGATGAAACAGCTATCTGCTGAGAAACGCGTTGCCTGTTATTTTTATAATTTTTATTAAAATCACTTTTTAATATTTTGAACACTTGCTGCATTTTTCTTTGGGACATATATCTTTTATCCCTCTCTGGAGGAATATTCGCTTTTCTGGACCAGTTGTGGGATCCTTTACACCTTTGGATCCATTTGTATCTCTGGCTAGAAGTCTGTTGGGTGACTGAATTGACCCCTTCATGCCTCTATAGCACCACAAGAGGTGCTTCACACTTTGTGAGTATTATTCTTCTCTTTGCTTGTATTGACACCTTGCAACAGCAATACTAGGCCATATTGGCACCTGTGTTTCCCTCTCGCCTATATAGACATCAGTTCCTGTGCAGGAGGTTGGTCTTCTGGGTGACCTAATAGATCCCAGACCGTATATCTAGCACTAATTGAGGTGCTCTACTAAACGTGAGTTTACTCATCACCTTAAGATTTATCCATCTCTGAACAAACAATATTGGGCCATGTGGCGCTTCTGTTTTCTCTTTTCATAGATTGCCGCTCCTGGATCCTGGCCTGGATCATCACAGATAGCTGCCTCCCATCCCAATAGAGACTTTCACTTTATTACCATTGTGTTTGTATGATTGTATATTATTTGTATCACTTTGTATTACATTGTCACTAATTTTCACCGCATAATATTGCACATTGTATTATTTACCACTCTCTATTCACATTGATATTGGTATACACAGCATATTATACTGATTTTTCACTAGTATTTTTCAGATTTGCTAGTACCAATCTTTAACACAAGTACTTAATATATAGATATATAAGTATAGATTTATTTGGTCACATCCCCTCTCTTACACTTAGGGCGCCCCCTCTCTCTCTTTTGGATCACAAGAATTTCTGGATTAATGTTTGCTATGTTTAGAGAATCGGATTGCCCTACCAATGCAGTTTTGTTCCTTATGTTTAGCAAAAACGTTAAAATGTGAAAAAAATAATTCTCCCTTCTGAGCCAAGTGTCTGTCAGGATATTGCTGTGCGTGACATGCCTCTGCTTTCTCCTCCAACTTCCTAAGCCTTAATTATTTTTCATACTGTGCCTTCTGTGTCCTCTCAACCACCTGGGGGTGTTTATTTACCTGGGGATTTTGCCGCTCAGATTACTTCAGCAGTATCTGCGACTTTATCTGCTTTCCCTTCTTCGGGTAAGCGAAAGAGGAAATCTAAACTTTTGCCTGCTAGTAAGGTTTCTGACCCCTCTAAGTCGGCGTTAGTCAATATTTTTAACTGTCTGATGGGGAAAATACTTCAGTAGCTTCTGAGGGTGAAATCTCAGACTGACACTTTAGCAGAAAAATCTTCAGAATCTGAAGAAGTAAATTTTAGATTTAAACTTGAACAACTCCGGTTACTACTGAAGGAGGTTCTAGCTACTTTGGATGAGACTGAACCTTCGGTTTCTGTCAACCCACTAAGTCTTCTAAACTGGATAGAGTTTATGATTCTCCATCTTCTGAGGAGGTTTTTCCTGTTTCAAGGAAGATGACTGAAATTATAGCTCAGGAATGGTATAAGCCAGGGGTTCCTTTTTCCCCTTCCCATGCTTTTTAAAAAGATGTTTCCTGTTGCAGACTCTATTCGTGACTCATGGCACACTGTGCCTAAGGTAGGAGCTATTTCTACTCTTGCTAAGAGAACTACCATTCCTATTGAGGATAGTTGCTCTTTTAAGGATCCAATGGATAAGAAACTAGATGACTTGTCTGATCTTATTTCTGAAGAAACTACGGTAGAGGAGATCCAAGATGGGATCAAAGCTCTTAAATTGGCCAATACCTTTTATCTGTGATGCCAACAGGCAAATGATTAGACTGGGAGCTAAGATGTCTAGCTTCACTGTGCTAGCCCGCAGGGCTCTGTGGTTAAAATATTGTTCAGCTGATGTTTCTTCAAAGGCCAAGCTTTTATCTTTACCTTTATAAGGGTTTTGGACCTGGTCTGGCAGAAATCATTTCAGAGATTACGGGGGAAAGGGGTCTTTCCTACCTCAGGACAAGAAGAATAGACCTAGGGGTCGACAAACTTATAATTTTCACTCCTTTCTTAACTTCTAAACCAGACCAATCCAGGTCCACTTGGAAATCCAGTCAGCCCTGGAACAAGGGAAAACAAAACAAAAAGCCTTCCGCTGACTCTAAACTAGCATGAAGGATTCGTCCACGATCAGATTTTGGATCAGGTGGGGGGCAGACTTTCTTTTTTCCAACAGGCATGGATACGCAATGTCCCAGATCCATGGGCTGTGGACATAGTATCCCAGTGTTACAAAATAGGATTCAAGTCTTGCCCTCTAAGAGGCAGATTTCTCCTGTCAAGATTATCCTCAAACCAGGTAAAGAGGGAGGCCTTCTTAAATTGCGCAAAGGACCTATCCTCCCTGGGAGTTACTGTTCTAGTCCCTCTAGAGGAACAAGGTCTAGGATTCTACTCCAATCTATTTGTGGTTCCCAAAAAGAAGGGAACTTTTCGTCCCATACTAGATTTAAAGTGTTCCGTCCTTCAAGATGGAAACTATTCGTTCCATTCTTCCCTTGGTCCAGGAAGGTCAGTTCATGACGACCATAGACCTGAAGGACGCATACTTACGTGTTCCCATTCACAAGGATCATCACCAGTTTCTAAGATTTGCCTTTCTGGTCAAGCATTTCCAGTTTATTGCCCTTCCATTTGGTATTGCCACTGCTCCCAGAGTTTTCACAAAGGTCCTGGGAGCATTATTAGCAATGACCAGATCCCAGGGAATTGCAGTGGCGCCTTATCTAGACGACATCTTGGTTCATGCGTCATCTTTTCAACTAGCAAGATCTCCCACCGGTGGAAAGTGAATCTGGAAAAGAGTTCTCTAGTTCCTTCTACAAGAGTGTGTTTCCTAGGAACTATCAGATTCCTTCTCCATGAAGATTTTCCTGACGGATGTCAGAAAATCCAAACTTCTTGCTTCTTGCCTTTCTCTCCAGCCTGCTTTTCGTCCAACAGTGGCTTAATGCATGGAGGTGATTGGTCTGATGGTGGCTTCCATGGACATCATTCCTTTTGCTCGGTTCCATCTGCGACCACTGCAGCTTTGCGTGTTTCGTCAATGGAACGGAGACCATTCAGATTTATCGCAGAGGATAAATCTGTATCGCCTAACAAGAGAATCTCTCTCGTGGTGGATTTCACAGGAACATCTATCTCGAGTTACTTGCTTCCTGAGACCTTCCTGGGCGATTGTAACTACTGATGGCAACATATCAGTCTGGGGAGCTGTTTGGGGTTCTCTGAAAGCGCAGGGCCAGTGGTCTCAATTAGTCTTATCTTTCCATAAATTTCTTGGAGTTGAGGGCAATCTTCAATGCCTTGATAGCGTGGCCTCAATTATCTTTATAGTCCGGTTTATCAGATTCCAGTCGGACAACATCACCTCAGTGGCTTACATCTACCACCGGCGAGGAACTCTGAGTTCCTTGACTATGATAGTGACTCGCATTCTTCAGTAGGCGGAAGCTCACGATCACCTCCTATCTGCCATCCACATTCCAGGAGTGGAAAATTGGGAAGCAGATTTCCTGAGCAGACAGACTTTTCATCTCGGGGAGTGGGCTCTTCATCCAGAAGTGTTCTCTCAGATAAACCTCAGGTGGGGGGTACCGGAGTTGGATCTGATGGTGTCCCGCCAAAACGCCAAGGTTCCAAAGTACGGTTCAAGGTCAAGAGATCCTCAGGCCGTTCTTATAGATGCTCTAGTGGTTCCTTGGGTTTTCTCTCTAGCATACCAGTTTCCTCCGTTTGCTCTCCTTCCACGAGTCATTGCTCATATTAAACTGGAGAGAGCATCGGTAATTCTAATAGCTCCTGCTTGGCCTCGCAAGATCTGTTTCACGGATCTAGTGAGGATGTCATCTCTTCCTCCTTGGAGGTTACCTCTGAGGAAGGACCTTCTAATTCAGGGTCCTTTCCTCCATACAAATCTGGATTCTCTGAAGCTGAGATTGAACGCCTAGTTCTGTCTAGACGTGGTTTTTCTGAAGCAGTCATTGATACTATGCTTCAGGCTCGCAAACCTGTTACTCGCAAGATTTACCATAATGTGTGGCGTAAATATCTTTATTGGTGCGAATCTGAGGGTTTCTCCTGGAGCCGGGTGAGGATTCCCTGTATATTATCTTTTCTTCAGGATGGCCTGGAGAGAGGTTTGTCAGTAAGTACTCTGAAGGGTCAGATTTCCGCTTTATTCTTTTGTACAAACGTCTGGCAGACTTGCCAGATGTTCAAGCTTTTGTACAGTCCCTGGTCAGAATCAGGCATGTGTTTAAACCTGTTGCTCCTCCTTGGAGCCTTAATCTTGTTCTTAAAGTTTTGCAGCAGGCTCCGTTTGAACCAATGCATGTTGTTGATATAAAATTGTTATCTTGAAAGGTTTTATTTCTCCTTGATATTTCTTCCGCTCGCAGAGTTTTTGAGCTTTCAGCTGTGCAGTGTGATTCCCCGTACCTTATTTTTCACGGAGATAAGGCGGTCCTTCTTACTAAATTGGGGTTTCACCCTAAGGTGGTGTTGGATCGAAACATTAATCAGGAAATTGGTATTCCTCCTTTTTGTCCTAATCCTTCTCATAAGGAACATTTTTTGCATAACTTGGATGTTGTGCACGCTCTAAAATTTTACTTACAAGCTACTAAAGATTTTCGTCAGTCTTCTGCCCTGTTCGTTGTTTTCTCTTTAAAACGTAAGGATCAGAAGGCCACTTCTACTACTCTTTCCCTCTGGTTGAGAAGTTTGATTCGTTTTGCTTATGAGACTGCTGGACAGCAGCCTCCTGAGGGAATCACAGCTCATTCCACTAGGGCTTTCTCCTCTTCTTGGGCTTTCAAAAATGAAGCTTCTGTGGAACAGATTTGCAAGGCAGCAACTTGGTCCTCTTTGCATACTTTTTCAAAATTCTACAAATTTGATACTTTTGCCTCGGCTGAGGCCTCTTGGGAGAAAGGTTCTTCAAGCGGTGGTGCCTTCTGTTAAGGTCCTCCTGCCTTTTTTCTCCCTCCCTGTTCATTCCGTGTATTCTAGCTTGGATATTGGTTCCCACTAGTAATTGGAATGACTTTGTGGACTCTCTATGTCGTAGGAAAGAAAACAAAATTTATGATTACCTGATAAATTTCTTTACGGACATGGAGAGTCCACAACCCTGCCCTCTTTTTGATTATTATTCGGCAGCTTTTTTGAGTAAACCTCAGGCACCTTTTCACCCTTGTGAGTCTTCTTTTTCCATTTTCTTTCAGCTGGATGACTTGGGATTATGGGTACGGGAGGTTACACTTAACAGCTTTTCTGGGGTGCTCTTGGCCTCCTCCTGCTGGCCAGAAGTTGAATATCCCACTAATAATTGGAATGACTTTGTGGACTCTCCATGTCCGGAAAGAAAGAAATTTATCAGGTAAGCATAAATTTAGTTTTTCTTACTAAAAGAAAACAAAACATCCATGGGTTACTATAAATGAACACAAAATGGGCATTTCACAATTTCAAAATCACAACTCGCCTAAGTAGATATTAATGCATTTTCCCATATTCATTATATTTAAAGAAAGCTAGTCAGAGACAAATAGATACAGTACACCCTAAGGGTCTGAATACCTAACTCATAGATCCACTTGGCCTCCATTTGCAGCAACATTTTCTTCCTATCCCCTCACCTTTTTGATGGGGGGGATATGGTCAGTTGGGCTACATCGTAAGCTTGAGATAGCGTGTCCCTTTTCCAAAAAATATTTAGCAACCGGCTAGTCTGTTTTACCTTTCTCTATAGCTTGTCTGATACTTGATCTGTGGAGTGCTATTCTCTCTTTGAGCATACTCAGTTTTCCCTATATAAATATCCCCACACTGGCATTTAATGATGTAAATAACATTTAGATTGTTGTCTGTACTTTCCTCTCTCCTAGAACTCTTGCCTCTTCCAACATTTCTTTAGGGTAACCCCTGCCTGAGAAGCGTTTTTCCATCTCAGTCACTGCTGTCTCTACCTCCCTTTCAACTTATGTTGGCCTCTTGGCCCTAAGCATTTGTGCCCTTGGCATTGATTTTAACTAATGATGTGGGGGAAAACTCTCAAATCTGACCAGTGTATTTCTGTCTGTTGCCTTTCTGTATACCCTTGTCTCCAAACTGTTACTCCCCTTAAATAATTCTATGTTAAGAAACAATGTGTTCAGAGTTCCATTTGGTAACAAATCTAATGGGACCTGGAATGCAATTTAGATCTTCAGTCAAATCTCTCATCTTATCCTCACTGCCATACCAGAGAGAGAACACGTCATCAATGAAGTGTTTATAATATTTACCATACTGTGCAAATTTAGGATAAGAAAAGATGTGTTCCTGTTAATAATCGTGCCTAAAAATATTGGCATAGCTGGGGGCTACTCGAGACCTCATAGCCGTTTCCATCTGTTGCAAATAAATGTCTCCCTCAAATTTAAAGTAGTTTTTATGCAAAATTAAAATGTAGCAACAATGCCACATATTCAATAGGGGGACAATTATATTCCCCCTCCTCTATCAGTTTCTCCCTTACTGCCTGTATCCCATCCTCATGGGGTATACAGGTATATAAGTTAGAAACATCAAAAGTTACAAACAAAAAATCACCATTCTCCATGTTGACCTCCTTTAGTGTTTCATTAACAAGACCAGAATCTTTTATATAAGAAAGTATCTTTTTAACACTATAGATACAGAGGGGATACAGAGGGGATACAGGCAGTAAGGGAGAAACTGATAGAGGAGGGTGAATATAATGGTACCACTATTAAATATGTAGATATATCTATGCTGACTCTGTGTTAGTAAAAACTATAAACCCCATAATGCTCTTGGGTGAAAACCATGAGAGATCCAAGCTTTCAAAATGTCGTCATAGCTGATTTATTTCACTTCTTGAATGGTCTGAAATGTGTTTTTATAATACTTAAAAATAATCCTGCTTGCAAGCACTTGCTTTCTTGTGAACACACTTATACTCACCATAGAGTTAGCTTCTCCACTAGAAAGAAATGCAAAATGGTAGCTATTTC
Organism: Bombina bombina; assembly: GCF_027579735.1. Classification (NCBI taxonomy): domain Eukaryota; kingdom Metazoa; phylum Chordata; class Amphibia; order Anura; family Bombinatoridae; genus Bombina; species Bombina bombina. The sequence goes on from NC_069505.1 coordinate 393,841,139, forward strand.
ATGCATGGGATGTTTTTGTCATGTTTTTTTTCTTTTGCTCCCTATTGTAGGTAGTGGCCAAAGAAGCATGGAATAATCACTTACTGAGGAATAACTCCATTATCGTAGACATTTTTCATGGCCTCTTCAAGTCTACGCTGGTGTGTCCAGAATGTTTTAAAGTCTCTGTGACCTTTGACCCTTTCTGTTATCTCACCCTTCCCCTGCCCATGAAAAAAGATCGTACAATGGAGGTGTTTCTGGTTCGGGGTGATCCTCTGTGCAAGCCTATCCAGGTAAAAGCTCCCTGAATATGGCAACCTAGTTGTGCATGTGTGTATGCATGCTCATTTTGTGCATATCATGATCATAAGAAACATACATTTTGCATGCTTTGAAAGCTAAATAACAGACCGATATAGTAGCTTTACAATATCTTTTTGTGCCCCAGTATATCATATTTCTGGGACAGATAGTTGCAGACTAAGTAATATTGGTAAGCAAGTTTAAAGTACATATGTACAAATTGTTTATTGGTTAATTTAAATTAGACACCATTAGACACTATCTAACTGTCTAATTTGATATTAGCTCATTGACACCTTTTAAACCCTTATAAAGATGAGATAAATATTGTTTCTCCAACATAGGTGTGTCCGGTCCACGGCGTCATCCTTACTTGTGGGATATTCTCTTCCCCAACAGGAAATGGCAAAGAGCCCAGCAAAGCTGGTCACATGATCCCTCCTAGGCTCCGCCTACCCCAGTCATTCTCTTTGCCGTTGTACAGGCAACATCTCCACGGAGATGGCTTAGAGTTTTTTAGTGTTTAACTGTAGTTTTTATTATTCAATCAAGAGTTTGTTATTTTAAAACAGTGCTGGTATGTACTATTTACTCAGAAACAGAAAAGAGATGAAGATTTCTGTTTGTATGAGGAAAATGATTTTAGCACCGTAACTAAAATCCATGGCTGTTCCACACAGGACTGTTGAGAGCAATTAACTTCAGTTGGGGGAACAGTGTGCAGTCTCTTACTGCTTGAGGTATGACACATTCTAACAAGACGATGTAATGCTGGAAGCTGTCATTTTCCCTATGGGATCCGGTAAGCCATTTTTATTAAGATAGTAAATAAGGGCTTCACAAGGGCTTATTAAGACTGTAGACTTTTTCTGGGCTAAATCGATTCATTATTAACACATATTTAGCCTTGAGGAATCATTTATTCTGGGTATTTTGATATGATTATATCGGCAGGCACTGTTTTTGACACCTTATTCTTTAGGGGCTTTCCCTAATCATAGTCAGAGCCTCATTTTCGCGCCGGTATGGCGCACTTGTTTTTGAGGACAGCATGGCATGCAGCTGCATGTGTGTGGAGCTCTGATACATAGAAAAGTCTTTCTGAAGGCATCATTTGGTATCGTATTCCCCTTTGGGCTTGGTTGGGTCTCAGCAAAGCAGATTCCAGGGACTGTAAAGGGGTTAAATATAAAAACGGCTCCGGTTCCGTTATTTTAAGGGTTAAAGCTTCAAAATTTGGTGTGCAATACTTTTAAGGCTTTAAGACACTGGGGTGAAATTTTGGTGAATTTTGAACAATTCCTTCATACTTTTTCGCAATTGCAGTAATAAAGTGTGTTTAGTTTAAAATTTAAAGTGACAGTAACGGTTTTATTTTAAAACGTTTTTTGTGCTTTGTTATCAAGTTTATGCCTGTTTAACATGTCTGAACTACCAGATAGATTGTGTTCTGACTGTGGGGAAACCAAGGTTCCTTCTCATTTAACTATATGTATTTTATGTCATAAAAAAAAAAAAAAAAAAAAAAAAATTTAGTAAAAATGATGCCCAAGATGATTCCTCAAGTGAGGGGAGTAAGCATGGTACTGCATCATCCCCTACTTCGTCTACACCAGTCTTGCCCATACAGGAGGCCCCTAGTACATCTAGTGCGCCAATACTCCTTACTATGCAACATTTAACGGCTGTAATGGATAATTCTATCAAAAACATTTTAGCCAATATGCCCACTTATCAGCGAAAGCGCGACTGCTCTGTTTTAGAAAATTCTGTAGAGCATGAGAACGCTGATGATATGGTTTCTGAAGGGCCCCTACACCAGTCTGAGGGGGCCAGGGAGGTTTTGTCTGAGGGAGAAATTTCAGATTCAGGAAACATTTCTCAACAAGCTGAACCTGATGTGATTAATTTTAAATTTAAGTTGGAACATCTCCGCGCTCTGCTTAAGGAGGTGTTATCCAATTTGGATGATTGTGATTATCTGGTCATTCCAGAACCACTATGTAAAATGGAAAAGTTCTTAGAGGCCCCGGGGCCCCCCGAAGCTTTTCCTATATCCAAGCGGGTGGCGTACATTGTTAGTAAAGAATGGGACAGGCCCGGTATACCTTTAGTACCTCCCCCCATATTTATAAAATTGTTTTCCTATAGTCGACCCCAGAAAGGACTGATGGCAGACAGTCCCCAAGGTCGAGGGGGCGGTTTCTACTCTACACAAGCGCGCCACTATACCCATAGAGTTGTGCTTTCCAAGATCCTATGGATAAAAAATTAGAAGGTCTGCTAAAGATGTTTGTTCAGCAAGGTTCCCTTCTACAACCAATTGCATGCTTTGTCCCTGTCACTGCAGCCGCGTGTTTCTAGTTTGATGAGCTAGGAAAGGCGATTATTAGTAATTCTTCTTCTTATGAGGAGATTATGGACAGAATTCGTGCTCTTAAATGGGCTAATTCTTTCACCCTAGACGCCACCTTGCAATTGGCTAGGTTAGCGGCGAAAAAATTCTGGGTTTGCTATTGTGGCGCAGAGCGCTTTGGTTACAATCTTGGGCAGCGGATGCGTCTTCCAAGAACAAATTGCTTGACATTCCTTTCAAGGGGAAAACACTCTTTGGCCCTGACTTGAAAGAGATTATCTCTGATATCACTGGGGGCAAGGGCCACGCCCTTCCTCAGGATAGGTCTTTTCAAGACCAAAAATAAACCTAAGCTTCGTCCCTTTCGCAGAAACGGATCAGCCCCAAGGGCTACGTCCTCTAAGCAGGAAGGTAATACTTCTCAAGCCAATCCAGCCTGGAGACCTATGCAAGGCTGGAACAAAGGAAAGCAGGCCAGGAAACCTGCCACTGCTACCAAGACAGCATGAAATGCGGGCCCCCGATCCGGGACCGGATCTGGTGGGGGGCAGACTCTCTCTCTTCGCTCAGGCTGGGGCAAGAGATGTTCTGGATCCTTGGGCGCTAGAAATAGTCTCCCAAGGTTATTCTCTGGAGTTCAAGGGGCTTCCTCCAAGGGGGAGGTTCCACAGGTCTCAGTTGTCTTCAGACCACATAAGAAGACAGGCATTCTTACATTGGGTAGAAGACCTGCTAAAAATGGGAGTGATTCATCCTGTTCCATTAGGAGAACAAGGGATGGGGTTCTACTCCAATCTGTTCATAGTTCCCAAAAAAGAGGGAACGTTCAGACCAATCTTAGATCTCAAGATCTTGAACAAGTTTCTCAAGGTTCCATCGTTCAAGATGGAAACCATTCGAACACTTCTTCCTTCCATCCAGGAAGGTCAATTCATGACCAAGGTGGATTTCAAGGATGCGTATCTACATATTCCTATCCACAAGGAACATCATCGGTTCCTAAGGTTTGCATTCCTGGACAAGCATTTCCAGTTCGTGGCGTTTTCTTTCGGATTAGCCACTGCTCCTAGGATTTTCTCATAGGTACTAGGGTCCCTTCTGGCGGTGCTAAGACCAAGGGGCATTGCTGTAGTACCTTACTTGGACGACATTCTGATTCGAGCGTCGTCCCTTCCTCAAGTAAAGGCTCACACGGACATTGTCCTGGCCTTTCTCAGATCTCACGGATGGAAAGTGAACGTGGAAAAGAGTTCTCTATCTCCGTCAACGAGGGTTCCCTTCTTGGGAACTATAATAGACTCCTTAGAAATGAGGATTTTTCTGACAGAAGCCAGAAAAACAAAACTTCTAGACTCTTGTCGGATACTTCATTCCGTTCCTCTTCCTTCCATAGCGCAGTGCATGGAAGTGATAGGTTTGATGGTAGCGGCAATGGACATAGTTCCTTTTGTGCGCATTCATCTAAGACCATTACAACTGTTCATGCTCAGTCAGTGGAATGGGGACTATTCAGACTTGTCTCCAAAGATACAAGTAAATCAGAGGACCAGAGGCTCATTCCGTTGGTGGCTGTCCCTGGACAACCTGTCACAAGGGATGACCTTCCGCAGACCAGAGTGGGTCATTGTCACGACCGACGCCAGTCTGATGGGCTGGGGCGCGGTCTGGGGATCCCTGAAAGCTCAGGGTCTTTGGTCTCGGGTAGAATCTCTTCTACCGATAAATATTCTGGAACTGAGAGCGATATTCAATGCTCTCAAAGCTTGGCCTCAGCTAGCGAGGGCCAAGTTCATACATCAACCATCAGGGGGGAACAAGGAGTTCCCTAGCGATGGAAGAAGTGACCAAAATCATTCTATGGGCGGAGTCTCACTCCTGCCACCTGTCTGCTATCCACATCCCAGGAGTGGAAAATTGGGAAGCGGATTTTCTGAGTCGTCAGACATTGCATCCGGGGGAGTGGGAACTCCATCCGGAAATCTTTGCCCAAGTCACTCAACCGTGGGGCATTCCAGACATGGATCTGATGGCCTCTCGTCAGAACTTCAGAGTTCCTTACTACGGGTACAGATCCAGGGATCCCAAGGCGGCTCTAGTGGATGCACTAGTAGCACCTTGGACCTTCAAACTAGCTTATGTGTTCCCGCCGTTTCCTCTCATCCCCAGGCTGGTAGCCAGGATCAATCAGGAGAGGGCGTCGGTGATTTTGATAGCTCCTGCGTGGCCACGCAGGACTTGGTATGCAGATCTGGTGAATATGTCATCGGCTCCACCATGGAAGCTACCTTTGAGACGAGACCTTCTTGTTCTAGGTCCGTTCGACCCACTCCAGCTGACTGCTTGGAGATTGAACGCTTGATCTTATCAAAGCGAGGGTTCTCAGATTCTGTTATTAATACTCTTGTTCAGGCCTGAAAGCCTGTAACCAGAAAAATTACCACATAATTTGGTATATCTGTTGGTGTGAATCTGCAGGATTCCCTTGGGACAGGGTTAAGATTCCTAAGAGTCTATCCTTCCTTCGAGAAGGATTGGGAAAAAGGATTATCTGCAAGTTCCTTGATGGGACAGATTTCTGCCTTGTCTGTGTTACTTCACAAAAAGCTGGCAGCTGTGCCAGATGTTCTAACCTTTGTTCAGGCTCTGGTTAGAATCAAGCCTGTTTACAAAATTTTGACTCCTCCTTGGAGTCTCAACCTAGTTCTTTCAGTTCTTCAGGGGGTTCCGTTTGAACCCTTACATTCCGTTGATATTAAGTTATTATCTTGGAAAGTTTTGTTTTTGGTTGCAATTTCTTCGGCTAGAAGAGTTTCAGAATTATCTGCTCTGCAGTGTTCTTCTCCTTATCTGGAGTTCCATGCAGATAAGGTGGTTTTGCGTACTAAACCTGGTTTTCTTCCAAAAGTTGTTTCTAACAAAAACATTAACCAGGAGATAGTTGTGCCTTCTTTGTGTCCTAATCCAGTTTCAAAGAAGGAACGTTTGTTGCACAACTTGGATGTAGTTCGTGCTCTCAAATTTTACTTAGCAGCTACTAAGGATTTCAGACAAACTTTGTCTTTGTTTGTTGTTTATTCTGGTAAACGGAGAGGTCAAAAAGCAACTTCTACCTCTCTCTCCTTCTGGATTAAAAGCATTATCCGATTGGCTTATGAGACTGCCGGACGGCAGCCTCCTGAAAGAATCACAGCTCACTCCACTAGGGCTGTGGCTTCCACATGGGCCTTCAAGAACGAGGCTTCTGTTGATCAGATATGTAAGGCAGCGACTTGGTCTTCACTGCACACTTTTTCTAAATTTTACAAATTTGATACTTTTGCTTCTTCTGAGGCTATTTTTGGGAGAAAGGTTTTGCAAGCCGTGGTGCCTTCCATTTAGGTGACCTGATTTGCTCCCTCCCTTCATCCGTGTCCTAAAGCTTTGGTATTGGTTCCCACAAGTAAGGATGACGCCGTGGACCGGACACACCTATGTTGGAGAAAACAGAATTTATGTTTACCTGATAAATTGCTTTCTCCAACGGTGTGTCCGGTCCACGGCCCGCCCTGGTTTTTTTTAATCAGGTCTGATAATTTATTTTCTTTAACTACAGTCACCACGGTAACATATGGTTTCTCCTATGCAAATATTCCTCCTTGACGTCGGTCGAATGACTGGGGTAGGCGGAGCCTAGGAGGGATCATGTGACCAGCTTTGCTGGGCTCTTTGCCATTTCCTGTTGGGGAAGAGAATATCCCACAAGTAAGGATGACGCCGTGGACCGGACACACCGTTGGAGAAAGCAATTTATCAGGTAAACATAAATTCTGTTTTTATTATACATCGTACCCCATAGCAACAAGAATATCAGAATAAATATAAGCATCCATGTAGTGTGCCTTTGTTTGTTACAATAACTTTAAGTGTAGATTCTAAAAGGCATTGAACTAACGCTAGGATTTACCATCACTAAAAATTATGTTGAGTTAAAGTGATTATTTGTTTTTAAAAAAGGGTGCTAAACTCAGTCTGTGCTCTAAAGTCATAGCCTCAGCCATCCACGTCACAACGGTCTAAACCAATAGCGTGCGTGACATTGTTCTGTATGTTAGCACGGCTATTGGTTTAGAGGTGAAAACAGCACCTCATTGGTAGAATGGTGCTGTGACGAGGGCGGCTGAAGGCTCTGACTTTAGAGCTACCGCTGCACAAACGGTGAGTTTACCAACTTTTTTTTTTAATATATTATCACTTGAACTCAACATTATTTTTAGTGATGGTAAATCCTAGCACTTGTTAAACTCTTGGATTTACCATCACTTTAATATATCTACTTTAAAATTCCAGGAAGCTGCAATATGTTATAAAACATAACATTAATCCTATGTTTAAAAATAACTTAATAGCTTTGTTTGAATTTGATTGCAAGTTAACTTAGCTTATGTATTTCAGTACCGGCTGATTGTACCAAAAATGGGAGCCGTATCGGACTTATGTTCAGCGCTGTCCAAACTATCGGGAGTGCCTGCTGAAAACGTAAGCATGGACTTTTAATTGCATAAACACTTAAAGGGGCAATAAAATCAATATTTAAGGAAAAGTCAACTCAAATTTTTTTTTGTTTTAAGATAGGTAATCTCTTATTACACATTCCCCAGTTTTGCATACCCAACACAGTTATATTAATGCACTTTTAACCTCTGTGATTACCTTGTATCTAAGCATCTTCTGACAGCCCCCTGATCACATGACTTTTTATTTAGTTTGTTGACTTGCATTTTAGCTGTGTTGTGCAGAACCCATGGGCGTGAGCACAATGTTATCTATATGGCCCACATGAACTAGCAGTCTCCTGTTGGGAAAAGCTAATACAAAATCATGTGATAAGAGGCTGTCTATAGTGGTTTAAAAACGGGCAGAACTTTAGAGGTTTGAATGTTATAAAGTATATTAATATAACAATGTTGGTTGTACAAAGCTGGGGAATGGGTAGTAAAGCCATTGTCTAAATTTTTAAACAATAACAATTTTAGTACTGACTGTCCTTTTAAGCTCTTTCATTCTTGACCCTTTTCAGACTACTTTGCTATAGCTGTTTTCAGTTTGTATGTTTACACATAAATTTCATCTCTTTTCTTTAAGATACCCACACAAATTATACGTATTGGGTTTTTTCTTTAGCAAACCAAGCATTTTTAGAAAATAACTTGTTTGCAGAAATGCTATATTATAAAATTTAACAGACATTAAAAAAAAAAATCACGTGTCATTTTTGATGGCCTATATTGTAAATAGCAGCAAGGAGTCTTAATTTCATAATTAACGTATTTTATGATTCCACATGTAAAATCCTTTAATTTAGTACTTTGTATTTCTGTTGTTTATTGACCATATAAAAACCAAAAGATAAAAATGTATTTTTGCCACTTTTCACCATCTTTTAATCTATGCAGAAAATGAATGTCTAAATAAATTATCATAAAAGTAGATACATTTTAAAATGATCTAAAATGTTGAATTCCCAGTAGGGTCATTTTTCTCTTCAGATCAAAGAGGAGATCTGTAAACCCCTCACCTTGCCCTTATGGGAAAACAGCACTTTGAAAGGCTGCTGCAGGTTGTTGCCATTTTTACAGGGATCACCATTATTTTAATTGAGGCATTTGTCTCTGTTTAATGGGATTGAGATGTGGGCTGTAGTCTCCTTTTCCCACTGCAGTGTGGGGGGCCTAGGGGCCGTATCTGAATGAGGGACCCTCCAGCAAGACAACTCGTTGTTCTTTGCACTGAAGCAGTTAATTCCTCAGAAAAGATTTAATTATGCATAGTCAAACAACTTTTCAATTCACCTTCATTATTTATTTTGCATCCTTTTCCTGTAATTTTTTTTAAAAAAAATGGTTTCCCTCTCCCTTACCCAAGAAGCTAGAATGTATCCTGTGTGCATCAGGTACACATGAGGTTGATGGGGCTTGTCGCTGTTTTGTGGGAGTTGTGTTGGGAGGGGCTGGGCGCAGTGTGGTTGTACCTGGGTGCTCCGTGGGTGAGGCTAAGGGAAATTCTGCAAATCCTATATTATAAAAGGCCAAGTATGTTTGTCCGATACAGTCATTCGCAGTAGAGACTGCAGCCCGAGACAAACATACTTGGCCTTAACGACCAGCACTGGTCGTTAAGCCCTGGCCTCTCTGCAGCAATCTCACTAAAAGTAGTGAAATTGCGCTATTTTTGCATGCCCCACAAGTGGGGCAGTGCAGAAATAGACAGGCAGAGATACCGATGCAGAGAGGGACCCTCTCTGCATCAGGCAGTGGTAGTGCCGATCGTGTTTGGTGTAGGAGGTAGGTAGGTGGGTGGCCCATCGCTGGAGGGGGGCGTAAGTGGGTGGGACCGCTACGCTACAGAAATTTTTTTTTTTTTAGAGTGGTAGTGAGTGGAAAGGGGGGAGGAGGAGGGGGCTCTGATTTTGGTGCGTGTACACGGACTTTAAGACTAGTACATATATAATTTGCTAACAAAATGACAGTGTGGTATGCCGATCCTTTTTTTTATTTTTTTATTGCAATGATACATTTCTGAAGTGCATATGAAAAACAACTTGTGTGGCTTTTTTTGTTAAAGATGGTAGTGACAGATGTCTACAATCATCGTTTTCACAAAATCTTCCAAATGGATGAAATGCTGAGCCACATCATGGAAAGAGATGATCTGTTTGTGTAAGTAACATGCCATAGCTTTGCAGTTGGTATTTACGACTGGCATAAAAGTAATTGGTACTAATTAAATCATTTTGCTACTCTATATCACTCTTATGCTATTTAAGAAAGGTCATGTACCTACAGGTTGAAAAAGTATTTTCTATATGATCACACCTGATCTGAGCTACTGAGCAGTTGCTTCCCCAAATATTTATAGTGAAGATTCTGTCTACTAAGAAGCACCTTACAACGAACGCTGCAAACAAATAAAGGATCTTTCAGAATGAAGTATTTAATTCTTCATTAATGAAAGTCCCCTTTATTTGTTCCAAACACTAGGATTTACCATCACTTTAAAGGGCTGGATTTGAAGACCTGAGCTGCATTGTACTTTTGACCCACTACAAAACGTTTTAAATCTTCTGTTCGTGTGGGAGTGCAAGGGAAAAAACAAACATCAGTTATGTTCCACCAAAATAATTGATTCATAATGATAACAAACTTAAATTAAAATATTTTTTTAACAAAAATTCTGCTTCTATTATTTTTTAAATAAGCTTTTTTGGTAACTAACGAACCTAAACCTTTCTTGCTGTGCAGATATGAAGTGAAAACTTCCCGGTCCGAAGACTCAGAATGGATCACATTGCCCATCTGTTTCCGAGAGCGGCGATTTCGGCAAGCAACCTCGGCTGGTACAATCCTGTTTGGGCAACCCCTATTGGTCTCTGTACCAAAACGTAATGTCACAGCTGAAATTCTGTACAACATTGTGCTGGAGAGAATCCAGTAAGTGTAGTTTATACAATGCTGTTTTACCATAAAGATTTAATCCAATATACTTGTCAAGCTAAAAGCTAATAGCTGGTAACAGTGTTTAAATTATGTTTTTCAACTCCCTATGGATGTATTGGTTTGGGTTTTGGTTTTTTTTGTTTGTTTTTTTGTTTTTAATTATTATTGGGGTGAGAACCTCTTCTTACCTCAGTAAAAAAATTATTTCTGGTGCAAATTAAATTTTTTAATCCCTTTATAAACACTGTAAACACCTTGTAATTAAAATATATTTCTGCAGTTGTAAAATGAGTCACTGTTAGGTGAGTGAGAATTTTTTTTTTAATACATTAAAGGGACAGTCTAGTCAAAATTAAACTTACATAATTCAGATAGGGAATGCAATTTTAAACAACTTTTTTAATTTACTTTTATCATCAATTTTGCATTGTTCTCTTGGTATTCTTTGTAGAAAGCTAAACCTAGAAAGGCTCATATGTTAATTTCGAAGCCCTTGAAGGCCTCCTCTTATCTCAGTGCATTTTGACAGTTTTTCACGGCTAGTTCATGTGTGTTATATGGTTAACGTGCTAACTTCCATGCACTGATTGGCTAAAAATGCAAGTCTCTCAAAATAGCTGAAATAAGGGGTCAGTCTTCTACCACTTAGATACAAGGTAATCACAGAGGTAAAAAGTATATTAATATAACTGTTGGTTATGCAACAATAACAATTCTGCAGTAGACTGTCCCTTTATCTTTAACAAATTGCTGCAATTGTTTTTCAATAGCCAAACTCCACCCATTTCTTGTCTAATCTTAAAGGGACACTGAACCCAATTTTTTTATTTTGTGATTCAGATAGAGCATGCAGTTTTAATTTACACCTATTATGTTTTTCTTTGTTCTCTTGATATCTTTTTATTTGAAAAAGCTAAGGAGCCAGACAATTTTTGGTTCAGACCATGGACAGCTCTTGTTTATTGTTTGGTGAATTTATCCACCAATCAGAAAGAACAAACCAGGTTGTTCACCAAAAATGGGCCGGCATCTATACTTACATTCTTGCGTTTTAAATAAAGATATCAAGAGAATAAAGATTTAGGAGTAAATTAGAAAGTTGCTTAAAATTGTATGCTCTATCTGAATCATGAAAGAAAAAAATTGGGTTCAGTGTCCCTTTAACTTGTTACTGGAGTAGACTTGGCTCTCCAGTCATTTTGTTAGAAAAAATGCTTTGTTTTGCAGATATCTGGTGAAGCCAGTTAGGGACATAGATGGGATAGGCATGTGAAACTTGAAAGCCCATAGGTGTCAAACAGCAGCCAGAGAATGATGAAAAATTATTCATATTTGTAAATGGTGTACTCAATCTGACCTAATCGGTCTTTAAAAGAAAAGTTTGTCAAACTATAAACTGCTTTGTCTACGTAGAGCAGTTTTTATTTATAGGGACAGTGTACTTTAAAATTGGTTACCCCCTTAATTTGTTTTAAATAAATTTATATCAGCTGCAGAGTTTATGGGGAATTTCTCCTTTATGTTTGTTTCTTTTACAAGATATGATGAGTCCACGTATTTCATCCTTATCGGATATCGCCCCCTGGTCAGCAGGAGGAGGCAAAGAGCTCCACAGCAGAGCTGCATATATAGCTCCTCCCTTCCCTCCCACTCCAGTCATTCTCATTTTCTGTGTTAGTGATAGGAAGAGGTAAAGTGAGATGTTGGTTGAGAATTCTTCAATCAAGAGTTTTTTATTTTAAATGGTGCCTGTGTGCACTATTTTTTTCCAATAGAGCAGCTTCTGGAGTAATAGCCGCTTAGGCTGTGGCAACTAGTGGACTTTTTAAGCTCACTGTGCCTCCCTTAGGCTGTCTTCTTTTTATAGTCTTAGAGAATGAGAACTAAGACTTTTCTATCCTTGCAGGGCCTCGGGCGGAAGAGTGGACCTCTTGACACTGAAGGATCATGATGCTGTTCCTCAGCATAGAGGTAAGCGCAGTCTACTATATCTGGGGCTTGTATGCGGATCTCAGTTTGACTGTAATACTTCCTCTGTTTGTGAAAGGGCTTAAGTTAACACTTTTTCCTTTCTGCTAGTGTGGGTTCATTGGTAAAGGAATGGACCGTAACATGTAGCTTTCCCATCTCCCTCTTTCATACACCATAATTAGTTAGAGGGGCTGGGATCTGTTTTACTGCACGGTAACACTGTGTGAGGGCAATCGTTTATTAAACACGCTTGTATCAGTGTGTGATAACATTCATATTGGGCTGACACTGGGTTGTTGCACCGGAGTCAGAGGGAGAACTTCTATTTTCTCTGAGACTGCGGTGTATGGCGGCAAGTTAATTTTCACGGGTTGTTTAATACGCCCATGAAGGAGCGGGGCCTAATCTTGCGCGCTTCAGTGGCGCTGCTTGTTTGTGAAGACGACGGTGCTTTTCATCTACGGCTCCTAAGCACGCTTGTATCATGTGCAGGGGCTTTTAAGTTCACCGTGTTTTTGTATGCTGGCAGTGGTCGTGGAGGCAGGTAGGAGTCTCAGCAGAGCTGCGGCGAGGTGTCTTTGTGTGCTGAAGTTTATTGAGCATTTCCTTTCAGATCTTTTTTTGTGATGATTTAGGATCATTTTGCAAATGGCCTTTGATAATTTATATTAAAGACACAGTACACAGATTTTTATTTCTCAGTCACGACCAGGCTGGCCTTTATATTTGTACAACATATAGAACATACTACGTGTGTCATGTGTTTAGATGCCATTGTGGAGCCCCCTGTTACCCTATGTCCCTCATGTATTGAGAGAGCCTTGCAATGTAAAGAAAAAAATATTTTTTAATAAAGACATGTCTGTGGAACATTCTAGGCCTAATGATAGTAAGGGTATGCCACCATTTTTAATCCCAACGTCACAGCCCTTAACGCCCGCTCAAGCAACGCCATGCTCTAAAATGGCGTCTGCGTCTTTTACTCTGCAGGATATGGCTGCAGTTATGTCATCTACTCTCACAGAAGTTTTGTCTAAGTTGCCTGTGTTACAAGGCAAACTTAGCAGGACTGAAACCCGTGGGGTCCCTGGCACTTCTGAGGCTTTGATGACTATCTCTGATTTACCCTCCCAGACATCTGAATCGGGGGGTAGGGAGAATTAGTCTGAGGGTGAACTGAATGACTCAGGTAGTGCGTTACCCCAGACAGATTTGGATGTCGTGTCCTTTAAATTTAAACTGGAACACCTCCGTCTGTTCGGGAGGTTTTAGTGACTCTGGATGACTGCGACTCTATTGTAGTTCCCCCAGAGAAATTGTGTAAGCTGAACAGATATCTGGAAATTCCCTCTTATTCTGATACCTTTCCGGTTCCTAAGAGAATTTCGGAAATTGTTACACGGGAATGGGAAAGACCGGGTATCCCGTTCTCCCCTTCTCCGATGTTTAAGAAGATGTATCCTATAGCTTACACTGTGCGGTACTTTTGGCAAACAGTCTCTAAGGTGGAGGGAGCTATATCTACCCTGGCTAAGCGTACGACTATATAGATAGTTGTGCTTTTAAAGACCCTATGGATAAAAAGTTGGAGGGTTTTCTGAAGAGACTATTTGTTCATCAAGGGTTTCTCTTACAACCGACGGCTTGCATTGTACCAGTTACAACTGCGGCTGCCTTTTGGTTTGACGCCTTAGAGGAATCTCTGAAGACGGAGACTCCTCTAGAGGAGATAATGGATAGAATTAAGGCCCTTAAGCTGGATAATTCTTTTTTTACAGATGCCACCTTTCAGGTCGCCAAATTGGGTTTGCCATTCTAGCTCGCAGAGCCCTATGGTTAAAATCTTGGTCTGCGGATGTGTCTTCTAAGTCCAAGCTTTTGACTTCCTTTTAAAGGTAAGGCCCTTTTTGGACCTGAATTGAAGGAGATCATTTCTGACATTACGGGAGGTAAGGGTCACCTCCTACCTCCAGGATACGTCAGCCAAACAAAGAAGACAGAGTAATTTTTGTGCCTTTCAGAATTTCAAGGTGGTCCCTGCTTCCTCTGCCGCTAAGCAGGACGGGAACCTTGCCCAAACGAAGTCTGTCTGGAGACCTAACCAGACTTGGATCAAGGGTAAACAATCCAAGAAGCCCGCTGCTGCTCCCAAGACAGCATGAAGGGGCGGCCCCCGATCCGGGATCGGATCTAGTTGGGGGCAGACTTTCTCTCTTTGCCCAGGCTTGGGTAAGAGATGTTAAAGATCCTTGGACACTAGAGATCTTGTCCCAGGGGTATCTGCTGCAGTTCAAAAACTCTCCCCCAAGGGGAAGGTTTCTTCTTTCACGATTGTCTGTAGACCAGATAAAAAGAGAGGCGTTCTTACGTTGTGTAAAAGACCTCTCCACTATGGGAGTAATTTGTCCCGTTTCAAGACAGGGGCAGGGGTTTTATTCAAACCTTTTCGTGGTTCCAAAAAAAGAGGGAACGTTCCGTCCCATTTTAGATCTCAAGAGTCTAAACAAGTTACTCAGTCCCATCCTTCAAGATGGAGACTATTCGAACAATTCTTCCATTGATCCAGGAGGGTCAATATATGACTACCGTGGACTTAAAGAATGCATATCTCCATATTCTTATCCACAAGGATCATTACCAGTTCCTAAGGTTTGCCTACCTGGACAAACATTTTCAGTTTGTGGCTCTTCCCTTCGGGTTCGCCATGGCACCCAGGATCTTCACAAAGGTTCTAGGGTCTCTGCTGGCGGTTCTCAGACCGCGGGGCATTTCAGTGGCGACTTATCTGGACGATATTCTGATCCAGGCGTCTTATCAGTTGACAAAATCGCATACCGACATTGTTCTATCCTTTCTAAGGACTCATGGGTGGAAGGTGAATCTAGAAAAGAGTTCACTATTTCCACAGACAAGGGTTCCCTTCCTGGGAACTCTAATAGACTTGGTATCCATGAAAATCTTTTTCACGGAAGTCAGAAAGTTAAAGATTCTGAACACATGCCGAACCCTTCAGTCCAATCCTCCTCCATCAGTGGCTCAGTGCATGGAGGTAATCGGATGGATGGTGGCGGCGATGGACATCATTCCGTTTGCTCGTTTTCATCTCAGACCTCTGCAACTGAGCATGCTCAGACAGTGGAATGGAGATTATGCAAATTTTTCTCCTCCGATAGATCTGGATCGGGAGACAAGAGACTCTATTCTTTGGTGGTTGTCGCTGGAGCATCTGTCCCAAGGGACGTGCTTCCGCAGACCCTCATGGGTGATAGTGACAACGGACGCAAAATTGCTAGGATGGGGTGCAGTCTGGAATTCCCTGAAGGCTCAGGATATGTGGACTCGGTCGGAGTCTTTACTTCCCATCAATATTCTGGAGTTAAGAGCAATATTCAATGTGCTTCAGGCTTGGCCTCAGTTGACTTCGGCCAAGTTTATCCGATTTCAGTCGGACAACATCACGACTGTGGCTTACATCAATCATCAGTCATCAGGGAGGAACAAGGAGTTCCTTAGCGATGACAGAAGTATCCAAGATAATTCGGTGGGCGGAGGCTCACTCTTGTTATCTGTCAGCAATCTACATCCCAGGAGTGGACAACTGGGAGGCAGATTTTCTGAGCAGACAGACGTTTCATCCGGGGGGATGGGAACTTCATCCGGAGGTCTTTGCCACCCTGAATCTCAGGTGGGGCAGACCGGAATTAGATCTGATGGCGTCTCGTCAGAATGCCAAGCTCCCAAGATACAGATCCAGGTCCAGGGATCCTCAGGCCGATCTGATAGATGCCTTGGTCGTTCGACCTAGCTTATGTGTTTCCACCGTTTGCTCTCCTTCCCCGGGTGATTGCTCGAATCAAACAGGAGAGAGCTTCGGTGATTCTAATCGCTCCTGCGTGGCCTCGCAGGACTTGGTATGCCGATCTGGTGGACATGTCCTCCCTGCCACCGTGGAAGCTTCCATTGAGACAAGACATCATTCAGGGACCCTACCATCATCCGAATCTAATTTCTCTGCGACTGACTGCTTGGAGATTGAACGCTTGATTTTTATCTAAGCGTGGGTTCTCTGGTGCGGTCATTGATTCAGACACGCAAGCCTGTTACTAGAAAGATTTACCATAAGATATGTTGCAAATATCTTTATTGGTGTGAATCCAAGGGCTACTACAGGATTTTGTCTTTTCTCCAAGAAGGATTGGAGAAAGGGTTGTCAGCTAGTTCCTTAAAGGGACAGATTTCTGCTTTGTCTATTTTGTTACATAAGCGTCTGGCAGATGTTCCAGATGTTCAATCTTTTTGTCAGGCCCTGACTGGAATCCGGCCTGTGTTTGGACCAATTGCTCCTCCATGGAGTTTGAATTTAGTTCTTAATGTTCTTCAAGGGGTTCCGTTTGAACCTATGCATTCCATTGATATTAAGTTATCTTGGAAAGTTTTAATTTTAGTTGCTATTTCTTCTGCTCGCAGAGTTTCTGAGCTTTCAGCATTACAATGTGATTCTCCTTATCTGATTTTCCATTCTGATAAGGTGGTGTTGCGTACCAAACTTGGTTTTCTTCCTAAGGTTGTTTCTAACAAAAATATTAATCAGGAGATTGTTGTTCCTTCATTATGTCCTAACCCTTCTTCTAAGAAGGAGCATATGTTACATAACTTGAACGTAGTTCGTGCCTTAAAGTTTTACTTGCCGGCGACTAAGGATTTTCGTCAAACATCTTCATTGTTGGTGGTTTTTGCTCTTTCTTTTTGGCTGAAAAATATCATCCGTGTTGCATACGAGACTGCTGGACAGCAGCCTCCAGAACATATTACGGCTCATTCCACTAGGGCTGCGGCCTCCTCATGGGCATTCAAAAATTATGCTTCTGTTGAACAGATTTGCAAGGCTGCAACTTGGTCGTCTCTTCACACTTTTTCCAAATTTTACAAATGTTATACTTTTTGCTTCGTCTGAGGCTGTTTTTGGGAGAAAGGTTCTTCAAGCAGTGGTTCCTTCCGTTTTAGGTTCCTGTCTTGTCCCTCCCTTTCATCCGTGTCCTATAGCTTTGGTATTGTATCCCATAAGTAAGGATGAAATCCGTGGACTCGTCATATCTTGTAAAAGAAAAGGAAATTTATGCTTACCTGATAAATTTTTTTTTTTTATGATATGACGAGTCCACGGCCCCCCCCCTGTTTTTTTCTAGCGACAGGATTTTATTTTATTTTTGTTAAACTTCAATCACCTCTGCTCCTTGGCTTTTCCTTTCTCTTCCTAACTTCGGTCGAATGACTGGGTTGGGAGGGAAGGGAGGAGCTATATATATGCAGCTCTGCTGTGGAGCTCTTTGCCGCCTCCTGCTGACCAGGAGGCGATATCCCATAAGTAAGGATGAAATCCGTGGACTCGTCATATCGTAAAAGAAATACATTTATCAGGTAAGCATAAATTTCCTTTTTTATATAAAACATTTTAGTACCTCTCTGTCCCCCCCCCCTCTTGTAGCATAATTTATTTTAAATGTTCTTGTTTACATAGCTTTTCTACAAACATGTAAATAAATAGGTTCTACTTTAAAGGGACGGGAAACACATTATTTTTCCTTCTGGATTTTCAATTTACTTCTATTATCTCATCTGCTTCATTCCCTTGATATCCTTTGCTGAAGACGTAGCAATGCACTACTGAGAGGTCATAAGAGACAAATGTGTGCAGTCACCAGCTAGCTCCCACTAGTGTAGGATATGTTCATATTAATTTTCAACAATGGATACCAAGAACAAAGTACATTTCAATATAAAAGTAAATTTAAAAGTGTATTAAAATAGCATGCTCTGTCTGAATCATGCAAGTTTAATTTTGACTTTCCTATCCCTTTAAGATTTAAAACTGAGAATGTATAGAATAAACAAAACACTATCAAAACCAAGTTTGTTTTTCCTCCCAGGCGCTATATAAAGATGCCGCTCCCAGGGGAGTATACGTATTTAGGTGCTGAAGACCAAGTCTGCAATGGGTCAAATGGGATATATGAAGGTATGTTGTGCTCTAACCTTTATTTTACTGTTCCAGAAAGCTGCAGTTTGTGTTCAATTACTGACTTTTATTTTTGTCCCCAAGATGAGGAGATGGATCATCAAGAGGAAGAAACCCAGGATGATTCCCCAGAAGAATCCAATGGTCAGTCCGAGGACA
Organism: Bombina bombina; assembly: GCF_027579735.1. Taxonomy (NCBI): domain Eukaryota; kingdom Metazoa; phylum Chordata; class Amphibia; order Anura; family Bombinatoridae; genus Bombina; species Bombina bombina. Next base: position 393,859,398 of record NC_069505.1, read on the forward strand.
GTGTAGAAGATGAGAGCTCCGAAGGCGGGTGCAGCCCCTGCAATAAAATGCCAAAGAAAGCCCAAGATTACCGCAAGAGACTGTTCAGCTTCAGCTTGGTGAACTCCTATGCCACTTCAGATGTGGGCTCTATGCCTGCGGAGGGATCCTTCCTGAAACTCACCTGTAAGCAACTTGTGCACAACCTGATTTCAAGCATAGAAGCCACAATAACATTTTGATAGATGTATTTGGAATATTCGGAGAGGAGCCATATCTTACAGTTTGACAATCTTACAGGGTTGTAAAACATTTTTTCAAATAAGATGTCACACTGGAAGTTTTTGGAGGGAGGAAAAAGTATTGATTTTGACACAGATACAAACTTTTGTATAACAGGCTTTACATAGGCAATGTTTTAATAGAATAGATGGTGCTGCCTATACTTTTGCAAGTGACCAGAAAAAAAATTCATTTATTTTAGTCCAGAGGACAGGGATGATGAGTTCCGTGCAGAGAATAAGAGTGCTTGTTCCCAAATTGAGCTTTCAGTGACTAAATGAGTCACGAGGTTGAGAACCTTGTGTGCGATTTAAGTGGGAAGTTATAGCAATGTATTGTACTGGATCTAAGTGGTTTTGGGTCACCTCTGATGCCTCATATCTTTGTTTCAGACACAAACATTTTATAAATCATGGTAAGTGGGGGCCACATAAAGAAAAACAGATTGCATGGCGCTTAGTTTTGACAACCCTGGTATAGAGATTGTATTAACCATCTTTACCTCACTGAAAGGCTTGTTCCGTTTTGTTCAGAATTACGGTCAATTTTCTTTAAATTCATTTTCTGTGTGACCGTAAACATTCTATGCTTATTGGGACAGTAAACTCTAAAAGTTGCATATGAAAGAGCACTATTTAAACTTTTTACATTAAATATTTCTTTCATGTAATTAGCAAGAGTCCATGAGCTAGTGACGTATGGGATATACATTCCTACCAGGAGGGGCAAAGTTTCCCAAACCTTAAAATGCCTATAAATACACCCCTCACCACACCCACAATTCAGTTTTACAAACTTTGCCTCCTATGGAGGTGGTGAAGTAAGTTTGTGCTAGATTCTACGTTGATATGCGCTCCGCAGCAGGTTGGAGCCCGGTTTTCCTCTCAGCGTGCAGTGAATGTCAGAGGGATGTGAGGAGAGTATTGCCTATTTTGAATGCAGTGATCTCCTTCTACGGGGTCTATTTCATAGGTTCTCTGTTATCGGTCGTAGAGATTCATCTCTTACCTCCCTTTTCAGATCGACGATATACTCTTATTTATATACCATTACCTCTGCTGATTTTCGTTTCAGTACTGGTTTGGCTTTCTACAAACATGTAGATGAGTGTCCTGGGGTAAGTAAGTCTTATTTTCTGTGACACTCTAAGCTATGGTTGGGCACTTTGTTTATAAAGTTCTAAATATATGTATTCAAACATTTATTTGCCTTGACTCAGGATGTTCAACATTCCTTATTTTCAGACAGTCAGTTTCATATTTGGGATAATGCACTTGAATCAATTATTTTTCTTACCTTAAAAATTTGACTCTTTTTCCCTGTGGGCTGTTAGGCTCGCGGGGGCTGAAAATGCTTCATTTTATTGCGTCATTCTTGGCGCTGACTTTTTTGGCGCAAAAAATCTTTTCAGTTTCCGGCGTCATACGTGTCGCTGGAAGTTGCGTCATTTTTGACGTTCTTTTGCGCCAAAGATGTCGGCGTTCCGGATGTGGCGTAATTTTTGGCGCCAAAAAGCATTTAGGCGCCAAATAATGTGGGCGTCTTATTTGGCGCTAAAAAATATGGGCGTCGCTTTTGTCTCCACATTATTTAAGTCTCATTTTTTCTTTGCTTCTGGTTGCTAGAAGCTTGTTCATTGGCATTTTTTCCCATTCCTGAAACTGTCATTTAAGGAATTTGATCAATTTTGCTTTATATGTTGTTTTTTCTCTTACATATTGCAAGATGTCTCACGTTGCATCTGAGTCAGAAGATACTTCAGGAAAATCGCTGTCTGGTGCTGGAACTACCAAAGCTAAGTGTATCTGCTGTAAACTTTTGGTAGCTATTCCTCCAGCTGTTGTTTGTATTAATTGTCATGACAAACTTGTTAATGCAGATAATATTTCCTTTAGTAATATACCATTACCTGTTGCAGTTCCATCAACATCTAATGTTCAGAATGTTCCTGATAACATAAGAGATTTTGTTTCTGAATCCATCAAGAAGGCTATGTCTGTTATTCCTCCTTCTAGTAAACATAAAAAATCTTTTAAAACTTCTCTTTATACAGATGAATTTTTAAATGAACATCATCATTCTGATTCTAATGACTCTTCTGGTTCAGAGGATTCTGTCTCAGAGATTGATGCTGATAAATCTTCATATTTATTTAAAATGGAATTTATTCGTTCTTTACTTAAAGAAGTACCAATTGCTTTAGAAATTGAGGATTCTGGTCCTCTTGATACTAATTCTAAACGTTTAGATAAGGTCTTTAAATCTCCTGTGGTTATTCCAGAAGTTTTTCCTGTTCCTAGTGCTATTTCTGAAGTAATTTCCAGAGAATGGGATAAATTGGGTAATTCATTTACTCCTTCTAAACGTTTTAAGCAATTATATCCTGTGCCGTCTGACAGATTAGAATTTTGGGACAAAATTCCTAGAGTTGATGGGGCTATTTCTACCCTTGCTAAACGTACTACTATTCCTACGTCAGATGGTACTTCGTTTAAGGATCCTTTAGATAGGAAAATTGAATCCTTTCTAAGAAAAGCTTATCTGTGTTCAGGTAATCTTCTTAGACCTGCTATATCATTGGCTGATGTTGCTGCAGCTTCAACTTTTTGGTTGGAAACTTTAGCGCAACAAGTAACAGATCATGATTCTCATAATATTATTATTCTTCTTCAACATGCTAATAATTTTATCTGTGATGCCATTTTTGATATTATCAGAGTTGATGTCAGGTTTATGTCTCTAGCTATTTTAGCTAGAAGAGCTTTATGGCTTAAAACTTGGAATGCTGATATGGCTTCTAAATCAACTCTACTTTCCATTTCTTTCCAGGGTAACAAATTATTTGGTTCTCAGTTGGATTCTATTATCTCAACTGTTACTGGTGGGAAAGGAACTTTTTTACCACAGGATAAAAAATCTAAGGGTAAAAACAGGGCTAATAATCGTTTTCGTTCCTTTCGTTTCAACAAAGAACAAAAGCCTGATCCTTCATCCTCAGGAGCAGTTTCAGTTTGGAAACCATCTCCAGTCTGGAATAAATCCAAGCCTTCTAGAAAAGCAAAGCCAGCTTCTAAGTCCACATGAAGGTGCGGCCCTCATTCCAGCTCAGCTGGTAGGGGGCAGGTTACGTTTTTTCAAAGAAATTTGGATCAATTCTGTTCACAATCTTTGGATTCAGAACATAGTTTCAGAAGAGATTTTTTCTTTCCCGTGTCCCAGTAAATCCAGTGAAAGCTCAAGCATTTCTGAATTGTGTTTCAGATCTAGAGTTGGCTGGAGTAATTATGCCAGTTCCAGTTCTGGAACAGGGGATGGGGTTTTATTCAAATCTCTAAATTTTACCAAAGAAGGAGAATTCCTTCAGACCAGTTCTGGATCTAAAAATATTGAATCGTTATGTAAGGATACCAACGTTCAAAATGGTAACTGTAAGGACTATCTTGCCTTTTGTTCAGCAAGGGCATTATATGTCCACAATAGATTTACAGGATGCATATCTGCATATTCCGATTCATCCAGATCATTATCAGTTCCTGAGATTCTCTTTTCTGGACAAGCATTACCAGTTTGTGGCTCTGCCGTTTGGCCTAGCTACAGCTCCAAGAATTTTTACAAAGGTTCTCGGTGCCCTTCTGTCTGTAATCAGAGAACAGGGTATTGTGGTATTTCCTTATTTGGACGATATCTTGGTACTTGCTCAGTCTTTACATTTAGCAGAATCTCATACGAATCGACTTGTGTTGTTTCTTCAAGATCATGGTTGGAGGATCAATTCACTAAAAAGTTAATTGATTCCTCAGACAAGGGTAACCTTTCTGGGTTTCCAGATAGATTCAGTGTCCATGACTCTGTCTTTGACAGACAAGAGACGTCTAAAATTGATTTCAGCTTGTCGAAACCTTCAGTCACAATCATTCCCTTCGGTAGCCTTATGCATGGAAATTCTAGGTCTTATGACTGCTGCATCGGACGCGATCCCCTTTGCTCGTTTTCACATGCGACCTCTTCAGCTCTGTATGCTGAATCAATGGTGCAGGGATTGCACAAAGATATCTCAATTAATATCTTTAAAACCGATTGTACGACACTCTCTAACGTGGTGGACAGATCACCATCGTTTAATTCAGGGGGCTTCTTTTGTGCTTCCGACCTGGACTGTAATTTCAACAGATGCAAGTCTCACAGGTTGGGGAGCTGTGTGGGGATCTCTGACGGCACAAGGAGTTTGGGAATCTCAGGAGGTGAGATTACCGATCAATATTTTGGAACTCCGTGCAATTTTCAGAGCTCTTCAGTCTTGGCCTCTTCTGAAGAGAGAATCGTTCATTTGTTTTCAGACAGACAATGTCACAACTGTGGCATACATCAATCATCAAGGAGGGACTCACAGTCCTCTGGCTATGAAAGAAGTATCTCGAATTCTGGTTTGGGCGGAATCCAGCTCCTGTCTAATATCTGCGGTTCATATCCCAGGTATAGACAATTGGGAAGCGGATTATCTCAGTCGCCAAACGTTGCATCCGGGCGAATGGTCTCTTCACCCAGAGGTATTTCTTCAGATTGTTCAAATGTGGGAGCTTCCAGAAATAGATCTGATGGCGTCTCATCTAAACAAGAAACTTCCCAGGTATCTGTCCAGATCCCGGGATCCTCAGGCGGAAGCAGTGGATGCATTATCACTTCCTTGGAAGTATCATCCTGCCTATATCTTTCCGCCTCTAGTTCTTCTTCCAAGAGTAATCTCCAAGATTCTGAGGGAATGCTCGTTTGTTCTGCTGATAGCTCCGGCATGGCCTCACAGGTTTTGGTATGCGGATCTTGTCCGGATGGCCTCTTGCCATCCGTGGACTCTTCCGCTAAGACCAGACCTTCTGTCGCAAGGTCCTTTTTTCCATCAGGATCTCAAATCCTTAAATTTAAAGGTATGGAGATTGAACGCTTGATTCTTGGTCAAAGAGGTTTCTCTGACGCTGTGATTAATACTATGTTACAGGCTCGTAAATCTGTATCCAGAGAGATATATTATAGAGTCTGGAAGACTTATATTTCTTGGTGTCTTTCTCATCATTTTTCTTGGCATTCTTTTAGAATTCCGAGAATTTTACAGTTTCTTCAGGATGGTTTAGATAAAGGTTTATCCGCAAGTTCTTTGAAAGGACAAATCTCTGCTCTTTCTGTTCTTTTTCACAGAAAGATTGCTAATCTTCCTGATATTCATTGTTTTGTACAAGCTTTGGTTCGTATAAAACATGTCATTAAGTCAATTTCTCCTCGGAGTTTGAATTTGGTTCTGAGGGCTCTTCAAGCTCCTCCGTTTGAACCTATGCATTCATTGGACATTAAATTACTTTCTTGGAAAGTTTTGTTCCTTTTGGCGATCTCTTCTGCCAGAAGAGTCTCTGAATTATCTGCTCTTTCTTGTGAGTCTCCTTTTCTGATTTTTCGTCAGGATAAGGCGGTGTTGCGAACTTCTTTTGAATTTTTACCTAAAGTTGTGAATTCCAACAACATTAGTAGAGAAATTGTGGTTCCTTCATTATGTCCTAATCCTAAGAATTCTAAGGAGAAATCGTTGCATTCTTTGGATGTTGTTAGAGCTTTGAAATATTATGTTGAAGCTACTAAGTCTTTCCGAAAGACTTCTAGTCTATTTGTTATCTTTTCCGGTTCTAGAAAAGGCCAGAAAGCTTCTGCCATTTCTTTGGCATCTTGGTTGAAATCTTTAATTCATCATGCCTATGTCGAGTCGGGTAAAACTCCGCCTCAAAGGATTACAGCTCATTCTACTAGGTCAGTTTCTACTTCCTGGGCGTTTAGGAATGAAGCTTCGCTTGATCAGATTTGCAAAGCAGCAACTTGGTCCTCTTTGCATACTTTTACTAAATTCTACCATTTTGATGTATTTTCTTCTTCAGAAGCAGTTTTTGGTAGAAAAGTACTTCAGGCAGCGGTTTCAGTTTGAATCTTCTGTTTGTGTTTTTCATTAAACTTTATTTTGGGTGTGGATTATTTTCAGCAGGAATTGGCTGTCTTTATTTTATCCCTCCCTCTCTAGTGACTCTTGCGTGGAAAGATCCACATCTTGGGTAGTCATTATCCCATACGTCACTAGCTCATGGACTCTTGCTAATTACATGAAAGAAAACATAATTTATGTAAGAACTTACCTGATAAATTCATTTCTTTCATATTAGCAAGAGTCCATGAGGCCCGCCCTTTTTTGTGGTGGTTATGATTTTTTTGTATAAAGCACAATTATTCCAATTCCTTATTTTATATGCTTTCGCACTTTTTTCTTATCACCCCACTTCTTGGCTATTCGTTAAACTGAATTGTGGGTGTGGTGAGGGGTGTATTTATAGGCATTTTAAGGTTTGGGAAACTTTGCCCCTCCTGGTAGGAATGTATATCCCATACGTCACTAGCTCATGGACTCTTGCTAATATGAAAGAAATGAATTTATCAGGTAAGTTCTTACATAAATTATGTTTTTTGGATATGTTAATGCTGTCTATTATATGCCTCAAGCACCAATTGCTCATTGGCTAAGCAGAACTCCTGCTTTATTGGTGCATAGTGACACCTCACAATCATATATTTATTTATTTTTAAATACCCTTTTAGATGAAGTAAAGAAACATTAATATCCCTTAAATACTGTGTGGATCTTGCAAATAATTTTTATTTAAGACACAATGAGTCCATGGATCATCTTAATTACAAATGGGATATTCAGCTCCTGGTCAGCAGGAGGCGGCAAAGAGCACCACAGCAGAGCTGTTAAATAGCTCCTCCCCTCCCTCCCACCCCAGTCATTCTCTTTGCCTACGTTAGTGATAGGAAGAGGTAAAGTGAGTTGTTAGATTAGATTCTTCAATCAAGAGTTTATTATTTTTGAAGTAGTGCCCAGAGTATGCTGCTTTGTTCTAGGTTGTAGCCGTAGGCCATATCAGTCTCTACAGTAGAGCTTTGGTGGCTTTAGAGCAATGGGAACTTGTGGGACATAATTCTCACTGCGCCTCCCATACTGATGCTGCCCTGACTAAGAAAACCTGAAGCATTTTACTCAGGACTTTCGTTTTCTTTCCAGGTCCATGGGAGGGAGAGGACCTCTTAAACCTGGGAACTGCCTTACTGCCAGGCAGAACATGAGGTAAGTGAGAGAGATCTCAGAGAAAGTTTGGGCACTTTCTTAAATTTGACCTCTTAAATTTGACCTCATTTAACTTGGATTCAAACTCCCCTAGTTTTAGCAGGGGATATTTAGGCAGTTAGGACGCAGGCACTGGCTTGTTTTTCATTCCCCTGGCTAATAATAAGGCTGCCTGGGTGAAATAAACAGTATATCTGCTTACAGACTTTTATAATTGGGCTTGCATTGCGGCTTAGACATGGACCCCTAATACACTGCTGGGCACAGACTAACAAAACCGGACACTAAAGGACTGAGCAACTTAAAGGGACATGACACCCACATTTTTTCTTTCATGATTTAGAAAGAGAATGCAATTTTAAACATCTTTCTAATTTATTTATATTATCTAATTTGTTTTATTCTCTTGATATTCTTTGTTGAAAAGCATATCTAGATGTGCTCAGTAGCTGCTGATTGGTTGCTGCACATAGAAGCCTTGTGTGATTGGCTCAGCATGTGCATTGCTTTTTCGTCAACTAAGGATATCTAAAAAATGAAGCAAAATAAATAGAAGTAAAGTGTAATGTTGTTTAAATTTCTATTCTCTATCTGAATCACGAAAGAAAGATTTTGGGTTTAGTGGTCCTTTAAAGACATGTTGCTGGTCAGTCTGTCTGCTTGATCCCAGGGGTGACAATGGCGACCAGGAGATTACATGTTTGCCTTTTTATTTATATAGACTACCAGTGTAGGTACAGTGTGTGCGGCGTTACTGCGATAACAGCGGTGTTGCATCTTTTAACTTGAGACTTAAGTTCTAGCCTTTTACTCAGATAATGACGACCGGGAGGTAAATTGGATGACACACACGAGGGACAGAGTTATTTAATGGCGCAGGAGTGGAGGATGGCGCAGTACAGAGAGACTCTTTCTTGTCACTTCTGGTTATCGGAAAACGCTGAGGAATTTTTTGTCTAAATGATTGCGCTTCAGTCAGCGCTGTGAGTTCAGCTTTGGGTGTAGGCAGGTTGTCTGATGCTTCAGATGGGTCAAGCTGAAGGTATAGATGGAGTGCTGACAAGTTCCTCATACATCTTCAATGTTTGACCTAATAAAAATAGATGTTTCTTTTTACCATTTAAAGGGACAGTACCACTTGCCATATGTTGATTTTATTTGCAATTGGTTAAGTTCTTTTTATTTCATATTTTTATTCTGCTATATATGAGGCAGATTGATTAAACAAGTGTGCATTAATTTTTCTATCTCACATGCAGTGCCCTGCAGTTCCTTGCTATTTCCATCTGGAATTGCGGCACAAGACATTGTTTCCTTAATGTCATGGCGATGTCTATAGACAGCAATGTTGCCATGCTAATTTGCTTTTTTCTGCACACAGAAATAAGAAATTACTTTTAAAATTTAAAGAGACAGTAACGTTTATCTGTTAATTTTTATTAAAAGAATTTCAGCTGTTTGTTTAATTCATCCTTTGTGATAGGATGGAATAAGAGCACACAAAAAATAGTTACTTTTTAAAATTTAAAGAGACAGTAACGTTTTTTTGTGTCAATTTTTATTAAAAAATGTCACTCTTTTTCTGAACCTACTCCTTCTAAGGTGTTTGTTGTTTAGGAGTCTGTTGACAATGGTCAATCTATGCCACAGATTTCTCCTACAGAGTCCCACAAAATTTTATGGCTCACATGCAGTTCCCTGCGCATCCTCTCACACTCCACCTGGAGTTACTCTGCATTTCATGCATTATGTTTTTCCCACGTGGTAGAAAACATTACTAGAGGAATTATTTTCAATCATTTAGGATGATTGATTCAGTAGTTGCTATCCCGAATGGTTCTTCACTGTTTCCTGAAAGAGGAAGATACTTCGGGATTATCTGAGAGAGAATAATATCTTTATTTGATCCTGAGGTTATTTTTCTTTCAGTTTTTTAGCTTGAACACCTCCATTTGTTACTTTAGGAGATTTTAGCTACTCTGGACGACTCAGACACTACCGGTGTAATCTATCCTAGTGCGTTCAGTAAGTTATAAGAAATGGACCGCATTCCCTATATTTTAAAGGATGTTTCCCATAGCCGACTCAGCTAAGGAGGCTGGGCAAACATTCCCTAGGGTGGAAGGAGTAGTTTCCAGCTTAACTAAGAGAACTACTATACCCTTAGAGGATAGTTGGATTTTTCAAAGGTCCTATGGACAAAAATTAGAAAAGGGATGTACACCAGGGCTTACAATGGCAACCAGCTGTGTACTTTGCTATCGTCACTAGTGCAACGGCATATTGGTTTGATGCGTTGTCTGATGCTACTAAGTCAGAAACTCCCCTGGATAAAATCCAGGATACGATAAAAGCTTTCAAATGGGCTAATTCCTTTATTTCAAATTCTTCCCTTCAAGTTATCAAACTGGGAGCATAAGTTTCAGGTTTCTGTTTCAGCTCACAGAGCCCTTATGGTTAGAGCCTTTTTTCTACGGATGTATGCTCTAAGTCTAAGCTTTTAGTGATTCCTTACAAGGGGTAGACCTTGTTGGTGACCTGGCTTGACGGAAATAATCTCTTTTGAAATTTAAATAAAAAAATAAAAATCCAAATAGCCTGCTGTTGAATCAAAGACAGCATGAAGGACATGCACCCGATCTGGGATCGGATCTTGTAGGGGGCAGACTTTCTGTCTTAGCTCAGGCTTGAGTTCGGGATCAAAAGTTTTCCTCCCAGAGGCAGGTTTCTGCTTTCAGGATTATCTGCAGATCAGACAGAAGGAGAGGTGTTCTTACACTGCGTAGGAGACCTCTCAGACCTGGGAGTGATTGTTCCAGTTCCAATACAGGGTCTGGGTTTTTTATCCCAATCGGTTTGTGGTTCCCAAAAAAAAGAGGGAACCTTCAGACCACTTTTAGATCTCAACAGTCTAAACAAATTTCTTAGTGTACCATTTGTTCAAGGTGGAAACTATTTGTTCCATTCTTCCCTTGATCCAAGAGGGTCCATTTATGACAACAATGGATTTAAAGGATGCCTACCTTCATGTGCCATTCACGAGAAACTTCTAAAGTTCTAAGGTTTGCCTTTCTGGACAAACGCTTCCAGTTCGTGGCTCTTCCTTTCGGTCTTGCCACAGCTCTGAGTTCTCACAAAAGGCTCTGGGATCGCTGTTGGCGGAGTTTCGGTTACGGGGCATTGCAGTGGTGCCCTATCTGGAAGACATCCTAGTCCAGGCGCCATCCTTACAGCAAGCAAGAATTCACACGGACAGAAGAGTCCCTTTGTCCCAAGAACAAGGGTAACTTTCTGGGGAACCATAATAGATTCCATATCAATGAAGATTTTTCTGACAATGTCAGGAAATCAGAGATTATCAATACTTGTCTAGTCATTCAGTCCACTCCTCTGCCTTCAGTGGCTCAGTGCATGGAGGTAATCGGGCTGATAGTGGCGGCTATTGACATCATCCCGTTTGCTCAGTTCCATCTCAGACCTCTGCAGTTAAGCATGCTCAGGCAGTGGATCTGAGATTATACAGATTTGTCTACTCGTATACTACTGAAGCAGGAGACAAGGGATTCTCTTCAATGGTGGTTGTCTCTGGATCATCTCTCCCAAGGAACCTGCTTTCGCAGACCATCTTGGGTGATTGTGACAACAGAGGCCAGCCTTCTAGGGTGGGGAGCAGTCTGGGGCTCCCTAAGGGCTCAGGGGGTTTGGCCAGAGTCTGTTCTTCCTATAAACATTCTGGAACTGAGAGCGATCTACAATGTTCTGGCCTGGCCTGGCCTCAGTTAGCCTTGGTCCAGTTTATCAGTTTCCAGTCGAACAAAATAACGTCAGTGACTTACATCAATCATCAGGAAGGAACGAGGAGTTCCTTAATGATGACAGAAGTATCTAAAATAATTCAGTGGGCGGAGACCCATTCTTGCTGCAGGTCGGCGATCCGCATCCCAGGGGTGGACAACTGGGAGGCGGATTTCCTGAGCAGGCAGACTACTCTTCCGGGGGAGTGGGAACTCCATCCGGAAAAGTGTTCTCCAGCTTTTTTCTTCAGTTTGCCTTTCTTCCTCGGATCATTGCTCGAATCGAGCAGGAGAGGGCATCAGTGATCCTCATAGCACCAGCTTTGCCTCACAGGATTTGGTATGCAGTTCTGGTGGACATGTCATCTCTGCCACCTTGGAGATTTCCCTTGAGGAATGATCTTTTAATTCAAGGGCCCCTCCTTCACCCAAATCTGTTTTTTCTGAAACTGACTACTTGGAGATTGAACGCTTAATATTATCTAAGCAGGGTTTTTCTGACTTGGTCATTGAGACCATGATTCAGGCTTGTAAGTTCGTTGTGCTCTACACAAACGTCTGACAGATGTCCCAGATGTACAATCGTTTTGTCAGGCCTTGGTCAGGATCAGGCCTGTATTCAAGACAGTTGCTCCTCCATGGAGTTTGAATTTAGTACTCAGAGTTCTTCAAGGGGCTCAGTTTGAGCCTATGTGTTCCTTAGATATTAAGTTGTTATCTTGGAAGGTTTTTATTTCTTGTTGCTATTTCTTCTCGGAGAATGTCAGAGCTCTCGGCATTACAGTATGAGTCTCCTTATCTTATTTTCCATTCAGATAAGGTAGTTTTACGTACTAAATTAGGATTTCTTCCTAAGGTTGTTTCTGATCGGAACAGTAATCAGGTGATTGTTGTTCTTTCTCCAACATTGGTGTGTCCGGTCCACGGCGTCATCCTTACTTGTGGGAATATCTCTTCCCCAACAGGAAATGGCAAAGAGTCCCAGCAAAGCTGGCCATATACTCCCTCCTAGGCTCCGCCCACCCCAGTCATTCTCTTTGCCGTTTCACAGGCAACATCTCCACGGAGATGATTAAGTTTTTTTTGGCGGACATAGTGAATAAGGAGTGGGAAAAGCCCGGCATACCTTTTGTTCCCCCCCCCCTATATTTAAGAAATTATTTCCTATGGTCGACCCCAGAAAGGACTTATGGCAGACAGTCCCTAAGGTCGAGGGGGCAGTTTCTACTCTTTATCAAGCGCACTATTATTCCTATTGAGGATAGTTGTGCTTTCAAAGATCCTATGGATAAAAAATTGGAGGGTTTGCTTAAAAAGATTTTTGTACAGCAAGGTTACCTTCTACAACCCATTTCGTGCATTGTTCCTGTCACTACAGCAGCGTGATTCTGGTTCGAGGAACTAGAAAAGTCGCTCAGTAGAGAGACTCCATATGAGGAGGTTATGGACAGAGTTCACGCACTTAAGTTGGCTAACTCTTTTATTTTAGATGCCGCTTTGCAATTAGCTAGATTAGCGGCGAAAAATTCAGGGTTTGCAATCGTGGCGCGCAGAGCGCTTTGGCTAAAGTCTTGGTCAGCGGATGTGTCATCCAAGACAAAATTGCTTAACATCCCTTTCAAAGGTAAAACTCTATTTGGACCAGAATTGAAAGAGATTATCTCAGACATCACTGGGGGAAAGGGCCACGCCCTTCCACAAGATAGGCCTTTCAAGGCCAAGAATAAGTCTAATTTTCGTTCCTTTCGCAATTTCAGGAACGGACCGGCCTCTAATTCTGCATCCTCTAAGCAAGAGGGTAATGCCTCACAACCCAAACCAGCCTGGAAACCGATGCAAGGCTGGAACAAGGGTAAGCAGGCCAAGAAGCCTGCTGCTGCTAACAAAACAGCATGAAGGAGTAGCCCCCGATCCGGGACCGGATCTAGTAGGGGGCAGACTCTCTCTCTTTGATCAGACTTGGGCAAGAGATGTTCAGGATCCCTGGGCACTAGAAATAGTTTCTCAGGGTTATCTTCTGGAATTCAGGGAACTACCCCCAAGGGGAAGGTTCCACATTTCTCACTTATCCTTAAACCAAATAAAGAGACAGGCGTTCTTACATTGTGTAGAAGACCTGTTAAAGATGGGAGTGATACACCCAGTTCCAATAAAGGAACAAGGAATGGGATTTTATTCCAATCTGTTCGTAGTTCCCAAAAAAGAGGGAACTTTCAGACCAATTTTGGATTTGAAGATCCTAAACAAATTTCTCAGGGTACCATCGTTCAAGATGGAAACCATTCGAACGATTCTACCCACTATCCAGGAAGGTCAATTTATGACTACCGTGGATCTAAAGGATGCGTACCTACATATTCCTATCCACAAAGAACATCATCAGTTCCTAAGGTTCGCCTTTCTGGACAAACATTTCCAGTTTGTGGCCCTCCCATTCGGGTTAGCCACTGCTCCAAGGATTTTCACAAAGGTACTAGGGTCCCTTCTAGCGGTTCTAAGACCGAGGGGCATTGCAGTAGTACCTTACTTGGACGACATTCTAATACAAGCGTCGTCCCTGTCAAAAGCAAAGGCTCATACAGACATCGTTCTGGCCTTTCTCAGATCACACGGATGGAAGGTGAACATAGAAAAAAGTTCTCTGTCTCCGTCAACAAGAGTTCCCTTCTTGGGAACAATAATAGATTCCTTAGAAATGAGGATTTTTCTGACAGAGGTCAGAAAGTCAAAACTTCTAAGCACTTGTCAAGTTCTTCATTCTGTTCCACGTCCTTCCATAGCGCAGTGCATGGAAGTAGTAGGGTTGATGGTTGCAGCAATGGACATAGTTCCTTTTGCACGAATTCATCTAAGACCATTACAACTGTGCATGCTCAAACAGTGGAATGGGGACTATACAGACTTGTCTCCAATGATTCAAGTAGATCAGAAGACCAGAGATTCACTCCGTTGGTGGCTGACCCTGGACCATCTATCCCAGGGAATGAGCTTCCGCAGACCAGAGTGGGTCATTGTCACGACCGACGCCAGTCTAGTGGGCTGGGGCGCGGTCTGGGAATCCCTGAAAGCTCAGGGACTATGGTCTCGGGAAGAGTCTCTTCTCCCGATAAACATTCTGGAACTAAGAGCGATCTTCAATGCTCTCAGGGCTTGGCCTCAGCTAGCAAAGGCCAGATTCATAAGGTTCCAATCAGACAACATGACGACCGTTGCGTATATCAATCATCAGGGGGGAACAAGGAGTTCCCTGGCGATGAAAGAAGTGACCAAAATAATTCAATGGGCGGAGGATCACTCCTGCCACCTATCTGCGATCCACATCCCAGGTGTGGAAAACTGGGAAGCGGATTATCTGAGTCGTCAGATATTCCATCGGGGGGAGTGGGAACTCCACCCGGAGATCTTTGCCCAACTAACTCAATTATGGGGCATTCCAGACATGGATCTGATGGCGTCTCGTCAGAACTTCAAGGTTCCTTGCTACGGGTCCAGATCCAGGGATCCCAAGGCGACTCTAGTAGATGCACTAGTAGCACCTTGGACCTTCAACCTAGCTTATGTATTTCCACTGTTTCCTCTCATTCCCAGGCTGGTAGCCAGGATCAAACAGGAGAGGGCCTCGGTGATCTTGATAGCTCCTGCGTGGTCACGCAGGACTTGGTATGCAGACCTGGTGAATGTCATCGGTTCCACCATGGAAGCTACCTTTGAGACAGGACCTTCTTGTTCAGGGTCCATTCGAACATCCAAATCTGGTCTCCCTCCAGCTGACGGCTTGGAGATTGAACGCTTGATTCTATCAAAGCGTGGGTTTTCAGATTCTGTGATAGATACTCTGGTTCAGGCCAGAAAACCGGTAACTAGAAAGATTTACCATAAAATATGGAAAATATATATCTGTTGGTGTGAATCCAAAGGATTCCCATGGAATAAGAAAGATTCCTAAGATTCTCTCCTTTCTACAAGAAGGTTTGGAGAAAGGATTATCTGCAAGTTCTCTAAAGGGACAGATCTCTGCTTTATCTGTGTTACTACACAAAAGACTGGCAGCTGTGCCAGATGTTCAAGCATTTGTTCAGGCTCTGGTTAGGATCAAGCCTGTTTGCAGACCTTTGACTCCTCCCTGGAGTCTAAATCTAGTTCTTTCAGTTCTTCAAGGGGTTCCGTTTGAACCTTTACATTCCATAGATATTAAGTTACTATCTTGGAAAGTTTTGTTTTTGGTTGCTATTTCTTCTGCTAGAAGAGTTTCAGAGTTATCTGCTCTGCAGTGTTCTCCGCCCTATCTGGTGTTCCATGCAGATAAGGTGGTTTTGCGTACTAAGCCTGGTTTTCTTCCAAAGGTTGTTTCTAACAAGAATATTAACCAGGAGATAGTTGTACCTTCTTTATGTCCGAATCCAGTTTCAAAGAAGGAACGTTTGTTACACAATTTGGACGTAGTCCGTGCTCTAAAATTCTATTTAGAGGCTACAAAAGATTTCAGACAAACATCTTCCTTGTTTGTTGTCTATTCTGGTAAAAGGAGAGGTCAAAAAGCGACTTCTACCTCTCTTTCCTTTTGGTTTAAAAGCATCATCCGATTGGCTTATGAGACTGCCGGACGGCAGCCTCCTGAAAGAATCACAGCTCACTCCACTAGGGCTGTGGCTTCCACATGGGCCTTCAAGAACGAGGCTTCTGTTGACCAGATATGTAAGGCAGCGACTTGGTCTTCACTGCACACTTTTGCCAAATTTTACAAATTTGATACTTTTGCTTCTTCGGAGGCTATTTTTGGGAGAAAGCCGTGGTGCCTTCCGTTTAGGTAACCTGATTTGCTCCCTCCCTTCATCCGTGTCCTAAAGCTTTGGTATTGGTTCCCACAAGTTAGGATGACGCCGTGGACCGGACACACCAATGTTGGAGAAAACAGAATTTATGCTTACCTGATAAATTACTTTCTCCAACGGTGTGTCCGGTCCACGGCCCGCCCTGGTTTTTTAATCAGGTCTGATGAATTATTTTCTCTAACTACAGTCACCACGGTACCATATGGTTTCTCCTATATTTTTCCTCCTGTCCGTCGGTCGAATGACTGGGGTGGGCGGAGCCTAGCAGGGACTATATGGCCAGCTTTGCTGGGACTCTTTGCCATTTCCTGTTGGGGAAGAGATATTCCCACAAGTAAGGATGACGCCGTGGACCGGACACACCGTTGGAGAAAGTAATTTATCAGGTAAGCATAAATTCTGTTTTTCCTTTGTCCTAATCCTCCTCCTCAGAAGGAAAGACTTCTGCACAACTTGGACATGGTCCGTGCTTTAAAAGTTTTACCTGCAGGCGACTAAGGACTGTCGTCAGTCTTTTTCTTTGTTGTGGTTTTCTCAGGAAAACGCAAAGGGACAGAGAGCTATGGCTACTTCTCTTTTTGGCTGAAGAGTATCATGTGTTTTGCATATGAGACTGCTGGACAGCAGCCTCCCGGGAGAGTTACGGATCATTCCACGAGAACTGTTGCTTCCTCATGGGCGTTCAAAAATGAAGTTTCTGTGGAACAGATTTGCAAGGGTGCAACTTGGTCCTCTCTTCACATTTTTTCAAAGTTCTACAAATTTGACACTTTTTCCTCGGCTGAGGCCGCTTTTGGGAGAAAGGTTCTTCAAGCAGTGGTGCCTTCCGTTTAGGTTCCCTGTCTTGTCCCTCCCATATCATCTGTGTACTCTAGCTTGGGTATTGAATCCCATTAGTAATTAAGATGATCCATGTACTCATCGTGTCTTAAAAAAGAAAATTTATGGTTACCTGATAAATTTATTTCTTTTTTGACACGGCCCGCTCTGTACTTATAGACAGGTTGTGGGTTATTGTAAAGTTCAGACACCTCTGCACCTTGGCTTTTCCTTTCTCTTCCTAACTTCGGTCGAATGACTGGAGTGGGAAGGAGGGGAGGAGCTATTTAACAGCTCTGCTGTGGTGCTCTTTGCCTCCTCCTGCTGACCAGGAGGTGAATATCCCATTAGTAATTAAGATGATCCGTGGACTCATCGTGTCAAAAAAGAAATACATTTATCAGGTAAGCATAAATTTTCTTTTTTTGAAGATACATATTTGCTCTCCCCTTATAGGTCTAGTTAATTTGATCATGTTAATTTTTCTACTAAAATTAGCCACATGTAGCGCTGTAACTAGCTGTGTTTGTTTTCTGCAGCCTATTCTACAATTGCGATTGATTGGGATTCTGAAACAAAGAGATTGTATTATGACGATCAAGAAGCAGAGGTGAGTGGTACCAATAAGTCAGGGAGTTTCTTCAGACACTGAGATTCTTACTTTCCAACAAAAAGTAATTGTATAGAAATATATATTTTGAGTGGGGAAAATTGAGAATTTTACGTTAAAATTACTTTAATAATTTTGAGTTTTTACTAGAGCATGTTATAATTGCTCTATTAATTGAACAAAACTATAGTCGCTGTTTGATATTAATGCAGAACAAACCCTCTGAACCATTTTGGGATATCATGTTTGTTTAGTTCAGCGGAGGATCATTATCCCACCCACTCTCTAATTATGCATGATACGATAATGAACTTTGTCAAATTTATCACGCATGCTCTATGCAACCCCTCCGACCGTAATGTTAACAATGAGCCACGCAGGAGAGAAAGCATGACGTTGCTAATGCATGTGCAAAAGATCTGTGGGTTTTTTTTTATTGGAATGAAACATGTCAAAATGTCATGAATTGGATTGGACAACGGCAAAAACATCACCAAAAAAGTGGTCTTTGTCGGTGTTGCCAGCGGATGCCATAGAAATGTAGCGGTAACATATAAAGTCCATTACATCCAATATATCAACAATCCAGATTTAACAAAAAAAACACAGAAATCATAGCATTTGAAATCCAGCAATCTGGGGCAGGGGGGTGGGTTATCTTTAAAGGGACAGTCAACACATAAACCCTTTATTACCTATTCCCCAGTTTTGCAAAACCAACACAGTTATAATACACGTTTTACCTCTGTGATTACCTTGTATCTAAGCCTATGCAGACTGCCTCCTTATTTCAGTTCTTTTGACAGACTTGCATTTTAGCCAATCAGTTCTCACTCCTCGGTAAATTCACGTGCATGAGCTCAATGTTTTCTATATGAAACGCATTAACTAACGCCCTCTAGTGGGGAAAAACTGTCAAATGCAGAGGCGGCCTTCAAGGTCTAAGAAATTAACATATGAGCCTCCTAGATTTAGCTTTCAACTAAGAATACCAAGAGAACAAAGCAAAATTGATGATAAAAGTAAATTGGAAAGTTGTTTAAAATTGCATGCCCTATTTGATTCGTGAAAGTTTTTTTTTACTTGACTGTCCCTTTAAGAAAACATTTATTTTTTATTTTTACACCAACTAATTTACAATTGCATGCTTCTATAATCCAATTGTTTATTCAAGATGATTTTCAGTTATCTCAACGTAGGGACCTTTCAGTAAATCCAATGTTTAAACTGTTTAGCCATTATAACTTATGTTAATATAAGACTATTTCTTACCCACCCATCTGCCTTTGATTAAAAAAAAAGAAAATTCTCTTATTAATAACCTGAGAAATAAAATAGGCAACTTTAGACCAAGATTGATTAACCTTGGGGCAATCCCACATGTAGAAAATCTGTCTTTAAATAATATCACAAACAGGAGTTACAAACATCCTTCCATTTACTAACCCTGTCAGGTGTTAAGTAATCTCTGTGTATTCTTATTTGTGGTTCCTTTAAACTAGATTGTAACTTTTGAATATTCTTAAAGGGACACTCAGGTCAAATCATACTTTAATGATTCAGATAGAGCAGCAATTTTAAACAACTTTCCAATTTACTTCCATTAAAAAAATGCAGTCTTTTTATATTTACACTTTTTGAGTCACCTGCTCCTACTGAGCATGTGCAAGAATTCAGACTATACGTATATGCGTTTGTGATTGGCTGATGGCTGTCACATGGTACAGGGGGAGTGGAAATAGACATAAATTTGTTAGAAAAAAAATCTACTCATTTGAAATTCAGAGTAAATGATATTGTATTGTCTTATCTTGCATTTGTTGTTTATGCAAATCTACTGGGTTTACTGATCCTTTACACTGCTCTATCTGAATCATTAAAGTTTGATTTGACCCGAGTGTCCCTTTAAGACTTCTCTCCAGTATAACAATGACATGATTAATCGTCTATCTCAGCCCACTTCCTAGCTACTTTATCCAGTACCCCATCCAATTCATATAATGGAACCTTTTAATATATTAAAGAGTCAATTTCTTCTCCTCTTGTTCTAATAAACTTAGGAGAGGGTGCCCCTGCCAAACCTATGGTCATAGCTTAATAACTTGTGGATCTAATTCTTTATTTAAATTTTAATAGTCTAATTTTTGCCACCTATTAAGTGTAAGAACTTTTTTAGATATAAAATCCATGCAGTTCTCTATGGTTCTAATTTATTTTGCTTCCAAATACTTACGTTTGTATATGAACTACCTGCCGGAAAATAAGTTAGCTCTTTTCTCCAACATAGGTGTGTCCGGTCCACGGCGTCATCCTTACTTGTGGGATATTCTCTTCCCCAACAGGAAATGGCAAAGAGCCCAGCAAAGCTGGTCACATGATCCCTCCTAGGCTCCGCCTACCCCAGTCATTCTCTTTGCCGTTGTACAGGCAACATCTCCACGGAGATGGCTTAGAGTTTTTTTTTTTTAGGGGCTTTCCCAAAGCATAGGCAGAGCCTCATTTTCGCGCCGGTGTTGCGCACTTGTTTTTGAGAGGCATGGCATGCAGTCGCATGTGAGAGGAGCTCTGATACTTAGAAAAGACTTTCTGAAGGCGTCATTTGGTATCGTATTCCCCTTTGGGCTTGGTTGGGTCTCAGCAAAGCAGATACCAGGGACTGTAAAGGGGTTAAAGTTCAAAACGGCTCCGGTTCCGTTATTTTAAGGGTTAAAGCTTCCAAATTTGGTGTGCAATACTTTTAAGGCTTTAAGACACTGTGGTGAAAATTTGGTGAATTTTGAACAATTCCTTCATGTTTTTTCGCAATTGCAGTAATAAAGTGTGTTCAGTTTAAAATTTAAAATGAACACTTATCAGCGTAAGCGCGACTGAAGAGCATGACGACGCTGATAATAATGTTTCTGAAGGGCCCCTAACCCAGTCTGATGGGGCCAGGGAGGTTTTGTCTGAGGGAGAAATTACTGATTCAGGGAACATTTCTCAACATGCTGAACCTGATGTGATTACATTTAAATTTAAGTTGGAACATCTCCGCATTCTGCTTAAGGAGGTATTATCCACTCTGGATGATTGTGACAAGTTGGTCATCCCAGAGAAACTATGTAAAATGGACAAGTTCCTAGAGGTGCCGGGGCTCCCAGAAGCTTTTCCTATACCCAAGCGGGTGGCGGACATTGTTAATAAAGAATGGGAAAGGCCCGGTATTCCTTTCGTCCCTCCCCCCATATTTAAAAAATTGTTTCCTATGGTCGACCCCAGAAAGGACTTATGGCAGACAGTCCCCAAGGTCGAGGGAGCGGTTTCCACTTTAAACAAACGCACCACTATACCCATAGAGGATAGTTGTGCTTTCAAAGATCCTATGGATAAAAAATTAGAAGGTTTGCTTAAAAAGATGTTTGTTCAGCAGGGTTACCTTCTACAACCAATTTCATGCGTTGTCCCTGCCGCTACAGCCGCATGTTTCTGGTTCGATGAGCTGATAAAGGCGGTCGATAGTGATTCTCCTCCTTATGAGGAGATTATGGACAGAATCAATGCTCTCAAATTGGCTAATTCTTTTACCCTAGACGCCACTTTGCAATTGGCTAGGTTAGCGGCTAAGAATTCTGGGTTTGCTATTGTGGCGCGCAGAGCGCTTTGGTTGAAATCTTGGTCGGCTGATGCGTCTTCCAAGAACAAGCTACTTAACATTCCTTTCAAGGGGAAAACGCTGTTTGGCCCTGACTTGAAAGAGATTATCTCTGATATCACTGGGGGTAAGGGCCACGCCCTTCCTCAGGATCGGCCTTTCAAGGCAAAAAATAAACCTAATTTTCGTCCCTTTCGTAGAAACGGACCAGCCCAAAGTGCTACGTCCTCTAAGCAAGAGGGTAATACTTCTCAAGCCAAGCCAGCTTGGAGACCAATGCAAGGCTGGAACAAGGGAAAGCAGGCCAAGAAACCTGCCACTGCTACCAAGACAGCATGAAATGTTGGCCCCCGATCCGGGACCGGATCTGGTGGGGGGCAGACTCTCTCTCTTCGCTCAGGCTTGGGCAAGAGATGTTCTGGATCCTTGGCCGCTAGAAATAGTCTCCCAAGGTTATCTTCTGGAATTCAAGGGGCTTCCCCCAAGGGGGAGGTTCCACAGGTCTCAGTTGTCTTCAGACCACATAAAAAGACAGGCATTCTTACATTGTGTAGAAGACCTGTTAAAAATGGGAGTGATTCATCCTGTTCCATTAAGAGAACAAGGGATGGGGTTCTACTCCAATCTGTTCATAGTTCCCAAAAAAGAGGGAACGTTCAGACCAATCTTAGATCTCAAGATCTTAAACAAGTTTCTCAAGGTTCCATCGTTCAAGATGGAAACCATTCGAACTATTCTTCCTTCCATCCAGGAAGGTCAATTCATGACCACGGTGGATTTAAAGGATGCGTATCTACATATTCCTATCCACAAGGAACATCATCGGTTCCTAAGGTTCGCATTCCTGGACAAGCATTACCAGTTCGTGGCGCTTCCTTTCGGATTAGCCACTGCTCCAAGGATTTTCACAAAGGTACTAGGGTCCCTTCTAGCTGTGCTAAGACCAAGGGGCATTGCTGTAGTACCTTATTTGGACGACATTCTGATTCAAGCGTCGTCCCTTCCTCAAGCAAAGGCTCACACGGACATAGTCCTGGCCTTTCTCAGATCTCACGGATGGAAAGTGAACGTGGAAAAGAGTTCTCTATCTCCGTCAACAAGGGTTCCCTTCTTGGGAACAATAATAGACTCCTTAGAAATGAGGATATTTCTGACAGAGGCCAGAAAAACAAAGCTTCTAGACTCTTGTCGGATACTTCATTCCGTTCCTCTTCCTTCCATAGCTCAGTGCATGGAAGTGATCGGGTTGATGGTAGCGGCAATGGACATAGTTCCTTTTGCGCGCATTCATCTAAGACCATTACAACTGTGCATGCTCAGTCAGTGGAATGGGGATTATACAGACTTGTCTCCGAAGATACAAGTAAATCAGAGGACCAGAGACTCACTCCGTTGGTGGCTGTCCCTGGACAACCTGTCACAAGGGATGACATTCCGCAGACCAGAGTGGGTCATTGTCACGACCGACGCCAGTCTGATGGGCTGGGGCGCGGTCTGGGGATCCCTGAAAGCTCAGGGTCTTTGGTCTCGGGAAGAATCTCTTCTACCGATAAATATTCTGGAACTGAGAGCGATATTCAATGCTCTCAAGGCTTGGCCTCAGCTAGCGAGGGCCAAGTTCATACGGTTTCAATCAGACAACATGACAACTGTTGCGTACATCAACCATCAGGGGGGAACAAGGAGTTCCCTAGCGATGGAAGAAGTGACCAAAATCATTCTATGGGCGGAGTCTCACTCCTGCCACCTGTCCGCTATCCACATCCCAGGAGTGGAAAATTGGGAAGCGGATTTTCTGAGTCGTCAGACATTGCATCCGGGGGAGTGGGAACTCCATCCGGAAATCTTTGCCCAAGTCACTCAGCTGTGGGGCATTCCAGACATGGATCTGATGGCCTCTCGTCAGAACTTCAAAGTTCCTTGCTACGGGTCCAGATCCAGGGATCCCAAGGCGGCTCTAGTGGATGCACTAGTAGCACCTTGGACCTTCAAACTAGCTTATGTGTTCCCGCCGTTTCCTCTCATCCCCAGGCTGGTAGCCAGGATCAATCAGGAGAGGGCGTCGGTGATCTTGATAGCTCCTGCGTGGCCACGCAGGAGCTGGTATGCAGATCTGGTGAATATGTCATCGGCTCCACCTTGGAAGCTACCTTTGAGACGAGACCTTCTTGTTCAGGGTCCGTTCGAACATCCGAACCTGGTTTCACTCCAGCTGACTGCTTGGAGATTGAACGCTTGATCTTATCGAAGCGAGGGTTCTCAGATTCTGTTATCGATACTCTTGTTCAGGCCAGAAAGCCTGTAACTAGAAAGATTTACCACAAAATTTGGAAAAAATATATCTGTTGGTGTGAATCTAAAGGATTCCCTTGGGACAAGGTTAAGATTCCTAAGATTCTATCCTTCCTTCAAGAAGGATTGGAAAAAGGATTATCTGCAAGTTCCCTGAAGGGACAGATTTCTGCCTTGTCTGTGTTACTTCACAAAAAGCTGGCAGCTGTGCCAGATGTTCAAGCCTTTGTTCAGGCTCTGGTTAGAATTAAGCCTGTTTACAAATCTTTGACTCCTCCTTGGAGTCTCAATTTAGTTCTTTCAGTTCTTCAGGGGGTTCCGTTTGAACCCTTACATTCCGTTGATATTAAGTTATTATCTTGGAAAGTTTTGTTTTTAGTTGCAATTTCTTCTGCTAGAAGAGTTTCAGAATTATCTGCTCTGCAGTGTTCTCCTCCTTATCTGGTGTTCCATGCAGATAAGGTGGTTTTACGTACTAAACCTGGTTTTCTTCCAAAAGTTGTTTCTAACAAAAACATTAACCAGGAGATTATCGTACCTTCTCTGTGTCCGAAACCAGTTTCAAAGAAGGAACGTTTGTTGCACAATTTGGATGTTGTTCGCGCTCTAAAATTCTATTTAGAAGCTACAAAGGATTTTAGACAAACATCTTCCTTGTTTGTTGTTTATTCCGGTAAAAGGAGAGGTCAAAAAGCAACTTCTACCTCTCTCTCTTTTTGGATTAAAAGCATCATCAGATTGGCTTACGAGACTGCCGGACGGCAGCCTCCCGAAAGAATCACAGCTCATTCCACTAGGGCTGTGGCTTCCACATGGGCCTTCAAGAACGAGGCTTCTGTTGATCAGATATGTAGGGCAGCGACTTGGTCTTCACTGCACACTTTTACCAAATTTTACAAGTTTGATACTTTTGCTTCTTCTGAGGCTATTTTTGGGAGAAAGGTTTTGCAAACCGTGGTGCCTTCCATTTAGGTGACCTGATTTGCTCCCTCCCTTCATCCGTGTCCTAAAGCTTTGGTATTGGTTCCCACAAGTAAGGATGACGCCGTGGACCGGACACACCTATGTTGGAGAAAACAGAATTTATGTTTACCTGATAAATTACTTTCTCCAACGGTGTGTCCGGTCCACGGCCCGCCCTGGTTTTTTTAATCAGGTCTGATAATTTATTTTCTTTAACTACAGTCACCACGGTACCATATGGTTTCTCCTATGCAAATATTCCTCCTTAACGTCGGTCGAATGACTGGGGTAGGCGGAGCCTAGGAGGGATCATGTGACCAGCTTTGCTGGGCTCTTTGCCATTTCCTGTTGGGGAAGAGAATATCCCACAAGTAAGGATGACGCCGTGGACCGGACACACCGTTGGAGAAAGTAATTTATCAGGTAAACATAAATTCTGTTTTTGGTAAATATCTAGAAAATATATAGTCTATGCCCTGAAGTTTGTTCATTCTTCTCCAAGCTAGTCTGTCTCTGAATATAAATTCTTATCTAATTCTCTATCTGTCGCATGTACTAGAAAGGAGATAGAAATCGGATAAATTATAAAAGATACCAAGAGAACAAAGAAAATTTGGTAATAGAAGTAAATTAGAAAGTTGTTTAAAATTGTATGCTCTATCTGACTCGTGAAAGAAAAATGTGGGGTTTCATATTTCTTTTATGTTTTTACAAATCTGCTGCAGTGTTTAAAATGTTAGAGGAATTGCTCCTTTAAATATATATATTTATATACGAGGTATAAAAGTCTCTGCTAATTTAAACCACAACCCAATCAAATGGAATTAGCTTGCATGGAGTGCAGACCTCAAGCTTCTCTATCTAAATAAATATATATATATATTTCTTTCATGTAATTAGCAAGAGTCCATGAGCTAGTGACGTATGGGATATACATTCCTACCAGGAGGGGCAAAGTTTCCCAAACCTTAAAATGCCTATAAATACACCCCTCACCATACCCACAATTTTTTACAAACTTTGCCTCCTATGGAGGTGGTGAAGTAAGTTTGTGCTAGATTCTACGTTGATATGCGCTCCGCAGCAGGTTGGAGCCCTGTTTTCCTCTCAGCGTGCAGTGAATGTCAGAGGGATGTGAGGAGAGTATTGCCTGTTTGAATTCAATGATCTTCTACGGGGTCTATTTCATAGGTTCTCTGTTATCGGTCGTAGAGATTCATCTCTTACCTCCCTTTTCAGATCGACGATATACTCTTATAAATATACCTTTACCTCTGCTGATTTTCGTTTCAGTACTGGTTTGGCTTTCTACAAACATGTAGATGAGTGTCCTGGGGTAAGTAAGTCTTATTTTCTGTGACACTCTAAGCTATGGTTGGGCACTTTTTTAATAAAGTTCTAAATATATGTATTCAAACATTTATTTGCCTTGACTCAGGATGTTCAACATTCCTTATTTTCAGACAGTCAGTTTCATATTTGGGATAATGCATTTGAATCAAATATTTTTCTTACCTTAAAGATTTGACTTTTTTCCCTGTGGGCTGTTAGGCTCGCGGGGGCTGAAAATGCTTCATTTTATTGCGTCATTCTTGGCGCGGACTTTTTTGGCGCAAAAAATCTTTTCTGTTTCCGGCGTCATACGTGTCCCCGGAAGTTGCGTTATTTTTTACGTTCTTTTGCGCCAAAAAATGTTGGCGTTCCGGACGTGGCGTCATTTTTGGCGCCAAAAGCATTTAGGCGCCAAATAATGTGGGCGTCTTATTTGGCGCTAAAAAAATATGGGCGTCGCTTTTGTCTCCACATTATTTAAGTCTCATTATTTATTGCTTCTGGTTGCTAGAAGCTTGTTCACTGGCATTTTTTCCCATTCCTGAAACTGTCATTTAAGGAATTTGATCAATTTTGCTTTATATGTTGTTTTTTCTCTTACATATTGCAAGATGTCTCACGTTGCATCTGAGTCAGAAGATACTTCAGGAAAATCGCTGTCTGGTGCTGGAACTACCAAAGCTAAGTGTATCTGCTGTAAACTTTTGGTAGCTATTCCTCCAGCTGTTTGTATTAATTGTCATGACAAACTTGTTAATGCAGATAATATTTCCTTTAGTAATGTATCATTACCTGTTGCAGTTCCATCAACATCTAATGTTCAGAATGTTCCTGATAACATAAGAGATTTTGTTTCTGAATCCATCAAGAAGGCTATGTCTGTTATTCCTCCTTCTAGTAAACATAAAAAATCTTTTAAAACTTCTCTTTATACAGATGAATTTTTAAATGAACATCATCATTCTGATTCTAATGACTCTTCTGGTTCAGAGGATTCTGTCTCAGAGATTGATGCTGATAAATCTTCATATTTATTTAAAATGGAATTTATTCGTTCTTTACTTAAAGAAGTACTAATTGCTTTAGAAATTGAGGATTCTGGTCCTCTTGATACTAAATCTAAATGTTTAGATAAGGTCTTTAAATCTCCTGTGGTTATTCCAGAAGTTTTTCCTGTTCCTGGTGCTATTTCTGAAGTAATTTCCAGAGAATGGAATAATTTGGGTAATTCATTTACTCCTTCTAAACGTTTTTAAGCAATTATATCCTGTGCCGTCTGACAGATTAGAATTTTGGGACAAAATCCCTAGAGTTGATGGGGCTATTTCTACCCTTGCTAAACGTACTACTATTCCTACGTCAGATGGTACTTCGTTTAAGGATCCTTTAGATAGGAAAATTGAATCCTTTCTAAGAAAAGCCTATCTGTGTTCAGGTAATCTTCTTAGACCTGCTATATCATTGGCTGATGTTGCTGCAGCTTCAACTTTTTGGTTGGAAACTTTAGCGCAACAAGTAACAGATCATGATTCTCATAATATTATTATTCTTCTTCAACATGCTAATAATTTTATCTGTGATGCCATTTTCTCCAACATAGGTGTGTCCGGTCCACGGCGTCATCCTTACTTGTGGGATATTCTCTTCCCCAACAGGAAATGGCAAAGAGCCCAGCAAAGCTGGTCACATGATCCCTCCTAGGCTCCGCCTACCCCAGTCATTCTCTTTGCCGTTGTACAGGCAACATCTCCACGGAGATGGCTTAGAGTTTTTTAGTGTTTAACTGTAGTTTTTATTATTCAATCAAGAGTTTGTTATTTTGAAATAGTGCTGGTATGTACTATTTACTCAGAAACAGAAAAGAGATGAAGATTTCTGTTTGTATGAGGAAAATGATTTTAGCAACCGTCACTAAAATCCATGGCTGTTCCACACAGGACTGTTGAGAGCAATTAACTTCAGTTGGGGGAACAGTGAGCAGTCTCTTGCTGCTTGAGGTATGACACATTCTAACAAGACGATGTAATGCTGGAAGCTGTCATTTTCCCTATGGGATCCGGTAAGCCATGTTTATTAAGATCGTAAATAAGGGCTTCACAAGGGCTTATTAAGACTGTAGACTTTTTCTGGGCTAAATCGATTCATTATTAACACATATTTAGCCTTGAGGAATCATTTATTCTGGGTATTTTGATATAATAATATCGGCAGGCACTTTTTTAGACACCTTATTCTCTGGGGCTTTCCCAAATCATAGGCAGAGCCTCATTTTCGCGCCGGTGTTGCGCACTTGTTTTTGAGAGGCATGACATGCAGTCGCATGTGAGAGGAGCTCTGATACTTAGAAAAGACTTTCTGAAGGCGTCATTTGGTATCGTATTCCCCTTTGGGCTTGGTTGGGTCTCAGCAAAGCAGATACCAGGGACTGTAAAGGGGTTAAAGTTAAGAACGGCTCCGGTTCCGTTATTTTAAGGGTTAAAGCTTCCAAATTTGGTGTGCAATACTTTTAAGGCTTTAAGACACTGTGGTGAAAATTTGGTGAATTTTGAACAATTCCTTCATGTTTTTTCGAAATTGCAGTAATAAAGTGTGTTCGGTTTAAAATTTAAAGTGACAGTAACGGTTTTATTTTAAAACGTTTTTTGTACTTTGTTATCAAGTTTATGCCTGTTTAACATGTCTGAACTACCAGATAGACTGTGTTCTGAATGTGGGGAAGCCAGAATTCCTATTCATTTAAATAAATGTGATTTATGTGACAATGACAATGATGCCCAAGATGATTCCTCAAGTGAGGGGAGTAAGCATGGTACTGCATCATTCCCTCCTTCGTCTACACGAGTCTTGCCCACTCAGGAA